>NW_027273740.1:0-11115 GCF_040938485.1 Diadema antillarum | reverse complement strand
CCATTTTGTCAAATCATGTCTGTAGTTAGCCCGACCAGACGCTGTGCGAAACACAGCCTGTCGCTATTTATACAGCGACTGGGCTGTGTATAGGTAGTCGGCTGGTCGGGCTAACATGTCTGCGACTTACACTTGTGTACAGCGACAGGACTGTCTATAAACTATACTAATATATGTGTCTAGTCTGTAGACTGTAGTGCATGTGTTTGCAATACATGCAACTAACTGAGCTAAGTGTGCAAATGTGGTGATGGTGCAGTGCATGCGACATAGATCTACTCAATGACTGTGGTGCTGCTAGTCATAGTGTATGCTGTGCTGTGTGTTTTACTAGCAACTTGAGTCAAGAGCTTACACGTGCATAATTATGTGCTAAAATACAATTAAGTGCAGTGTCAGTCCTATTCGAAACGCCCTGGCAGTATGGGAGTCGGGAGTCATAGTCATGAATGAAGCATGAGCTATGAGTGACACAAAAAAGTGCGATAGTCTAACGTTAGAATGTAAGTCATCCAGAATGACAATTGAAAATACCACTGGTACGAAGGGAGTGCAAACAAAAATACATCATGTCTTTGAATTACATTACACAAGTGGTAGGCCTATCTATCAACAGGCTGCAGATTTTTTTTGCTTTAGTGCATTGTGGAGGGGGGGGGGCGGGCAGCTAGCTGCAGGCCACCCTCCCTCCACCCTGCCCCTCGGAGCTGGAAAATCATTCGTTCCATTGCATTTTTCCCCTTTTTTTTCTGATTTCTTTTTTTGAAGAGCTGGGACTATCATTTCTAGACATCTATGTTGGCTGCAAATTAGTCGCTAATTACATTTATTTTTGCAATGATTTCAAATGACAGCAAAAATTCAAGGAATTAAGAAAGCAGTTCCCAAGGGAGACAAGAAGCGGAAGAGGGAAGCCACAGAGGAGATTGCTCGCTTGGAGGCAGAACTAGAACAGAGACATCAGACAGAGCTAGCGGCCCATCATGCGGAGAGTGGTGCAGAGACAGGAGCAGAAAACAATCAGTCTCAGAATGTGAGTGTCACTGTTATTATTGCAGCTCTCATGTTTGCATCTTATTTTTCTTTGGCACAGCTCAAGTGGGTAAACATGTTTAATGACAAATTTTATAAACAACATTGAACATTATGAAATCATCAGATTTCTCTTTGAGAGATATCACAAGCAATTTCACGTGTTAATTTTATTGTTTAGTAGTCACATGTAATTCACAGAATTCACAAATCTGATACATGTATTTTTCAACTTGTGAGATGTAGAGGTGCGTGAATAGACTACATCAGGTACTCATGCAAGGCCTTGATTGGCTGAAAATGTGATAAAACTAATTTACAGTATCTAATTGATGTTTTGCAAATCTTGCATGTTCCTTCAAATCTGGGAAAATTGATAATTTCTAGTTAATCTTTCTGTTTTATCATTGTTGAACTTTTGAAGTACACATGTAGATTAAAGAGATGTCTGCTCTGTCTAAATGTATAATCACACACCACTAAGGGTAACATATACCAGATATCATAGTGTATTTATATCCCAAATCATTTTTGATGGAGTAGTAAAACAGTAATAAATGCTGGCAACTTGTAAGTAATTTTTCCAAGTTGTCATTGTAACAACTGTTCATAAGTGGAGCTTGTTCTATGTATTTCCTCCTTTCATGTAGTCATAGTTATAGTAGTATGATTAGTTCTACCTTTTAAACATCATTTTGTTTTTGTATGTTACCCTGAATGTTTCAGGAAAACCCAGAAGATTTGTTGGAGAGGCTTGATATTTCTGACACAGCTGAGGAAAAACCCCAGAAGATCTCTAAAGCTCAAAAGAGGAGGGTAAGTGCATTCTGTATCAGATCATTCATTTTCAAAGCAGCCATGGATAAGAGAAAGTGTGGCTAGTCACAGCTAATTAAGTTTAGTGGAGTATTAATGTCAGAACAAGATTATTATCCTCAAAATAGTTTTCAATTTGATTAGGTATTCATGACATACATGTAGTAAATGACCAAGTGCTATACTGTCAGAAGTAAAAGACCGACATGTATCTTCCAGTATCTTGAAGGAAAATAAAGTTTTGTGTATTAAACTGATTTTCGTAGAATTTCTAACTAATTTCATTTATCTTACAGAAAAAAAAATCTTCCACAAGCATTGGAAGCAAATTGAGGGCGAAAAACTGGCATGCAGTATCAATTAACGTTTGTTGTTATCTATTCAAATACATTTTTGATAAAGTCATTTAATTAATTTGCTTTAATAATTGTAAGGTGTCCATCCATTTTTGTAGTATTCTTGCAACACAAACACACTCTTATAATTGCATCCGGACAGAAATTTATCTCCTCTTCCTGGCAAAGGGAAGGATACAAACAAGCACATAAACTCAAGTTTTCACCAGTATTGATATTATCACTTGTTCATGTCTATATTTAAATTTTCAGAACAAGAAAGCACAGGAGGAGAAAGAACGAGCTGACCGCATCACTGAGGCAGAGAAAGATAATGTGAACAGTGCCAGGAATAAAGAAACTAAACAATTTGCTGCTATCATGACAGAGAAAAATATGAGAATTAAACAGGTAGGAAGAGAGCTTCAAAATCATGATTTATAGAGGAACATTTAATTCAACAAAATATCACTAAATGGAAGCAGTAAAATGATTAACAGACTCCTAAAATTTTGGATTAAATGGAATGTTTATCACAGAAATGACAGTTCATAAAGGCCTTGAAGGAAATATTGTCATGCGACTGATGTTTATATTATGGAAATTCTGACTGCTTGTACACAGAAAAACCAAAATATTGAGGTGTCTCTTTCTTGGAGAATTTTATATGAAATATTGTTCCTGACAACCTTCGGCATCTTTATACAGTGATATGTTATCAAAATATCAATTAAAGTTTGGGAAACATTGGACAAATCTAATTTACACCGAAATCTGCATCAACAGAGAAAAATCTGTCATCAAGTACTTGTCATTATGATTAATTTGGAATTGTTAAAATAACACTGGAGAAGGCTGAGAGGACTGATCATCTTTCGATTCTCTGACAAATTGCTATACAAACTGGAAATAAAAGTGAGAACTGTGCATTTAACAGTGTCAGTGCTTAAATACATATCTTCATCGTTATACACTCTCTTCAGATTCCATCAGATGGTCACTGTTTGTACAATGCTGTGGTCCATCAGCTTCTCATCCAGGGTATTGAGGTAAGGATTCTAATCAAATGAAATGAAATGTGGTCATTCTCTCTCCAAGAATGATCATTTACACAAAATCCATAATATGGCCTAAACGTTTAGGACATGAGAACAAATATTGAACAACACTAGGCAAAACATAAGTTTTTGTACTTTCCTAATGTTGCATTTTAATGGCATCTTGGGAATAGTTACTCGAATTCATATCTGTGACACTGATTTTGATTTGAATTTATTAGTTTTGTGAAACCACTTAAGAAGCAGTGGCTGCTTATAAGCAATTATACCAGGCGAGTACCCTCAAAAGAATTCGGCATTGAGGCTAAAGTGCCTTGCCTAGCGGCACAACCACTGCAGCCAAGGGGACTTGAACCAGGAACCTTATGATTAGGGGTTTGTGGTCTTATCCACTGAGCCATGAAAGCTCCATACAAAACTTGCAGAATATCGATCTGTGTTTATAGTGTTGACAATTATTTTTAAATTCCTTATTCATGACTCTTCAAGATGACTCTACAGGAGAGCACATCTGCCAGGATACAGCACAATCATTTCATCATTCACAGTCTAGGAAAAACATATTCAGTGTTTCTTCTTTTTCTTTCATGTTCTTTTTTTTTTCTTTTCTTTTTTTGTGTTCTTGTATCATATGAGGATTTAATGTGAATGATAATGAGCCACAAGGTCGAAGCTTTATCAAGGCCCCAGTAGGACAATATGTTTAGTAGCATAATGACATGTAAACCATCATAGCCATTTCCTTATGCCCCGTGTCCCTTAAAATTCCGTTGTTCTACTGCTTTAAACTTACTGACTGTATTTCTCATTAAATTCCAGAACTCTTCCTTTCTAATAGATTGCATCTCAATGGATATACAGTAAACCTCGCATGAGTCGAAGCTCTCGGGACTGACAAAAATGCGTCGACTTAAGTGAAATTCGACTCTCGCGAGAGTCGATTTTTTTCGACTCACAGTTTAGTATATACATGTATTATAGTACATTTGCATGCATGTGTGCATGTGTGTGTGTGTGTGTGCGTGTGTATGTGCACATCAAATGTGAGTTAATGTGTGTGCGCATGTGTGTGCGCGTCAGTGTGTGTGTCTGTGTGCGCATGCGTATTAGTACCAACTATTAGCAAATCAGGAATGTGCGCATATCCTCGGAAAGAGGGACTGTGCTTTCATAAATGCTACCGCAGCGCCAATGCGAGTGACGGAGTTGGCAGTCCTTTAAAACGACCGGTAGGATTGAGAACATCATTTCGTGTCTTCTAAACTTTGAGTTCTACATCCTCAGCGGCTCGCTTCCCAAGCTGTGTTCATCATCATGGCTAGAAAACGTATCGTCAAGGTACTTCTGCTGTCATGTCTGACATCTGGTATGCACGCTCTTTCTATCTTATTTTCTTTGTTTCAATCCTCACGTCAAGACGGGGAGTAATCCCGCTATGGCGAGGTAGGATTCGCTTTACCGAGTATGAGCTCCGAGTAAAACTAAACATGCTAGCATACTAAAATTCGAAGTTTGCTCTGAATGTTGTGAGCTAAATATTGGGCCTAAAATCACCGAAAGAAATAGAATCTGTGCGGACATAATGATGGTAAACTAATCAAACAGCAGACAAAGTCAAGCTCTGTTCCAAAGCCAGCAAATTCCCCTTGAATAGCTCTCTCCATTTTGGAATATTATCCTCGATAAAGTGACTACCATTTGCGTTCCAATGGACAGCGTCACTTACATTCTTATATGTGACTTTGCTTCACCAATCCAACAAAAAGTCGCACTACTTGAAAGGGATTGTACAGTTTTGGTTGAGACCTAATTTCAGGTTTCTAACATTTTTTGGTGAAATAATGAGAAACCTTTCATGAAATATGGAAGAGCAAAATTGGTTTTGAAATGGCTGAGATATCAAAAAAAGAGCATTTCTAATAAAGTGTGGGACCCACACTTTATCACGATTGCTTTGTTTTACTTTGATTTTGGATGTTTCAGTCATTCCAAACCCGATTTTCATCAAATAAACTTTGAATTCCTCTTGAAATTGTATGCTCTGTACTATATCATAAGTGTTTTCTTGGTATCTCGCAAAAAGTTATAAGCCCAATTCCCATCTACGCCAATACTGTACTTTCCCTTGAACCTAGTGTGAGGAATAAAAAAAAAAGGTGAAACGGGTTAACTAAGTCAATGCTAAGTTTTTCATATAACCTAAAAGAGCTATTCTTTTTCTACATTAACTTTAGTCTGTTCTCATAAAACGAATAGGAAACTAGTGTTTTCATCAGTTTTTCTTCTTCCCTTTTTTGGTTCAATGGTGTGATTAGAGACCCCTTTTCATTTCCCTAAAATCCTTTTCGCTCTCTTCACTTTCAACTCTAATAACTTATGAAAAGATAATGATACTGTCTTGAAAGTTGGTGTTAATCATGGACAAAGTGTTTTGATAGAGCATGATTAAATTCAGCCTAATCTGGTAATCTCTTTATTGTTGTTGCTGTGGTGGTTTACGTCCTGTTTATCTTGTTTCTGTTCCATTCATCGCACGGTTAGCACGGCCTGGTAAAGATAAGTGCTTGATAGACACTGTATATACTTTAGAACCTCTTTTTTTTTATTTCACACTTTTCCAGAGTGTATGATTTTCCCCAGCATTAAGATAGGTCAGGAGCGTCCATTTGAATTGAGTTCTGCATTATTTGAAAGCTTAGAGTCTGATATTTCAGAATCTGCCCTTAACCCAAAATCCATTCCTGGCGACTTTTTGTTGGTTTTGTGATGCAAGGTCACATATTATGAACTTTAGCATACGAGCTGGTTATAACGATATTCTCTTCGGTCTCTTCATATGTCTATCATTTCGAAATGTACTCTGTTGAATAACATTATATAGGCCTACAATACTCTGATGAATAACATTACAATCTTTACTCGATACCTGTGACTTTTGATGCAAAGTTCTGCATGTACGTCTTTGATAAAACCCTCAGTAAACCGCGATCATGTAGAATCCAGCTCATGTTTATATATGTACATTGTATGTAGACCTAAGATACATGTATATATATATATATATATATATATGAAATATATAATGTTTATTCAGAATTAATCATTTTCAATTGGAATTAATTCGAAAAGTATGTCAGATGTGAGATTGGTGAAAATTAAATTCAACTATACAATATAAGCAAAATGTATAATAGAGTTTAGTTCGCGTGGAGTGTTACACCATATTTCTTTTAAAACTATCGTCCTTAGGCCTATGTAGTGTTAACTGAAAAGAAAAGGTTGAACGTAATTTCTTCTCTCCCAGTAGAAATAGACTTAACACGTGATGATATCATGTACAGTTTACGTGATTTTTTAGTCATATTATGACTAACATATTTTTTCTGAAGAAATCATGTAAAATTTAGATACTTTTTATCTGTCTCTAGATGATCTTAAACCGATCGATTTTGTGATTTAATGACCTATTACACATTCAAATTTCTTCAGTCTATATGCTTCCAGCTGAGGCGGCGTTTGATGAGGAGTACCTTCGCGCCTCTGAAGACCACATTGTGAAACTGCTGAGTTCTCGTCCATGTAAGTAATTCTATACAGAGCGTTCTCATTGTAAAAACAAAAACAAAAAAAAAAACAAAACAAAACATTTCCCCCCCCCAAAAAAAAAAAAAAACAAAAACAAAAACAAAATCAAAAACAAAAAAAAAAACAGAAAGGAAACACGAACACATAAGATATACATACTATAGACAAGCATACTGTTAATGTCTGCATTAACTTGTTACACGAGGGTAAACAAGCAAGCATTGAGTCTGTACGGAAATTATTGTTTCAGGTTGTTATATCTATGTCAATGACAAGTTTTGAATCAGAAAATTAAACCGCATTGAGCTGTAATCATTGTTTCCAGTGTCATCAGTCGCATTTTGCGAATAACTATACAGGGCTTATCACAGTGAACTGAAACTCCTCAGCAACTAGTTGTAGCTCGGGCAGAGACAGGTTACGGAGTCGTAAGCATTCATGCTACTCTGTGGTACCATTTATCCTGTATTCATGCATGTGTCTTGTTATGTATTAGGCCTATGCCATGTAAACATGTGAATATAGATAATAAACTCCAACTTCATCTTCAACTTCCATTGTCTTCCATATCTGTCATATTGTCATAGCTGAGACGATCCTACCCACCCAAATGGGCATGGCAGATGGTTCAATCACAATAGACCAGCTGTCTACCAGTTCTTGCTACGAGTATCCCGACTGTGCAGACCGGGCCAGACTGGACCAGGGAGCTGGTAAGGAGGAAGTGTTGAATCATTTTTGAAACAAAATCCACCTTCCTATATATATATATGTATATATGTATATATAATTATATATAAATATATATATATATACACACACACATATATATGTATATATATATATATGTATATATATATATATATATATGTATATATATATATATATATGTGTGTATATATATATATATATGTATATATATATATATATATATATATGTGTGTGTGTGTGTGTGTGTGTGTGTATGTATGTATGTGTTTAAGCTGAAACGGTATCCGGAGAGTGTTATTTTCTCATTTTTACGTCGACATCGGGCAATTAAGTTGCAGTGAAAACAACTCGAAGCAAAACTTTCAATAATAATATTGAAGAAAACTTGTTCAGTGTTTGTGTCATATTTGTTTAAATAACAAAGTGATAAAAAAAAAACAAGCTCACCAAGCTCATGAAATGTGCTAGCCGAGTATTAAACAGTCTACAACAACAGAATGCAGATTTAAGGTAAATGTTGAAGGAGGATTAACTTGTAGAAAAAATTCCCAACTGACAACGTAAAATTATGTATTTCTAATAAGGAAACGGGCGTCGAGGTGCGTGGTGTGCGGCAAGAAGCGATTCGTCACCATGGATAGAAGTAGACTTTGGAAAACCAATTATCGTCTCAGGTATTATCACACAAGGCAGGTCTGACAGTTACCAGCAGTGGGTGAAAACGTTCAAAGTTTCGTACTCAGTCGACTGTAAGGCCACCCTCTTGGACATTATGGATGACACTGGTTCTGCAAAGGTAATTTTGATTCATATTTCACCATTTTTTTTGTGTGGCTTGAACATCGGTCTTTAAAACTACAGAGATATCATTTAAAAATATCATTAGATTCCCAGAGACGCACAGATATAAACATTCATTGAACGATTATCGACCAATAAATGTCGAGAAATGAAAATTTGGTTATGATGGTTATGCTGTGGTTATGAATTAAATACAATTTAAGTACAGCTATGAAGACATTGAAAAAGAAAACAAGTTCACACCATTCGCGTTGATTTGAGAAGTAGTTTCATCGCAAGATTGCAAAGAAAATAATAAGAAAATATGGAATCATTTCTAATTATAACTTCAAGAATATTCCTTGTTTATAGCAAGTGAGGAATCACTACATTTTGAAAAAAAAGCGCGTAAGCTGTTTGTTGTTGTTTTTTTTTTCGTCAGACTCTTCATACTATACAATATCATGCTGGAAATAGTTGTAATTAAACACTTCTTCATTTTTTTTTTTTGCATAAACGTTTTTTTTTTTCTAACCCCCATTACAGAGATGATGATACATTACAGATGATATATTTGAATCATTTTGAAAACCAGTGCACCTATTTAAATCATTTACGTTTCGCCTTATTACAATGCGTATTGACATAACAATCAATCCTGCAAGTAGAATATTTTTTGGGATGGGGTCAAAAGTCCTAAAATTGTTTATTTATTAGTTTCTTCTTCTTTTGCGACAGGTTCCGCGGCTATAATGCCATGTGTATTCTGACGAATGGTTAACGAACGAGATATCACTTACCAACTGGAAAAAAAAGACCTACTATTTGAAAATGTAATGTCCAAGAATATAGAAAAGG
The DNA here is from genome assembly GCF_040938485.1 of Diadema antillarum. Taxonomy (NCBI): domain Eukaryota; kingdom Metazoa; phylum Echinodermata; class Echinoidea; order Diadematoida; family Diadematidae; genus Diadema; species Diadema antillarum. Next base: position 1,940 of record NW_027273740.1, on the reverse strand, counting down.
GGGAATTTAAAAGTTTCCTAAGGGGGAGGCCGGGTAGAGGGATGATATCTAACAATCTGCTTCCAAGCTGTATCCGGACTGAGGAACACTCTCTTTCAAAGTATCTCACCCACTATTCAATCGGAGTCAGAAGCCTACCAGACTTGAGTAGGGTTCTACCGTAGACTAGTAGGAACATGGTTCAGTCTATATATAAGAGTTACTTGAACGATTTGGTTTTTTTTTCTATTTTCTTTTTTTTTAATCAAGCGGACCCTTCTTGCCACTGTGTGTGTGTGTGGGGGGGGGGGGGGGGGGGGGGTAATTTGGCCACTCCGAATCCACTCAACCCAAGCTATCGGCATGATGATGGTGATGATTAAGTATTAATTGTATACAGTATATCACACCCTGCAAAAAAAAAAAAGAAAAACAAAGAAAAAAGGAGAATGTAAACACTTTTTCAAATTTATATTTCAAATAGAATGTTTGGTTAAATGTTAATGTCCTTTATGCCGTTATTATGAAAGGTAATTTAATTGGCTTTCAAATTGAAAGCCGACAAAAAGTCAACAAAAGGGAAACGTGATGCATGAGTGAACACCTTTGTTTTTATCTCCCAAGGCACACAAAAAATGCGAAATGAACAAGCTGTCATTCATCAGTAAATGCTCTTCAACGTAACAAAAAGAATGAAAGAGGAATTTAACAATAAAAAGCGTGAATTAAGTTTCAAAAATATACCTATTTAATATCTTTGAAGCCCAAAAGATAAAGGCTAATAGTAATGGAGTAAAATGAAGAATTTTCTCCCAAAACTCAAATTCAAATGAAATAAGAGAAGAAGCAGTATTAACTAAAAATGGTAGGATTTTTAATCAATTTTTCAAATAAGGAAAATTGGAAATTGTATTTAGTTGTTGAAATTTCCTCGTGAATTCTTAGATTACTGAATTGAATGAATGAAATAAAGATATTCTATTTTTGTACCTTTGCTTCATATGTCATGATTATAAAGTTTGAGGTGACAGAAAATTCTTATTTTCCTCCTTAGTGGAAAGTTTCCCACTTTTCCCATTTTGTTTGAGGTTATAAATATATAAAGATATCGAAAATTTAATTTTGGTTTTTCATTCATGTCGCTCATTTTATTTAACTGGTCTTTTGTTATCATTGTTATCTTGAAGGGCATTTGCAAATGAAAGACAATTTGTCAGTTTTTGCAATTTTTACTTTTGTGCCTTGAGGACAATAGTTTCCCTTTAAATTGACCTACTAGGTTGACAGCCAATTAGATTACCTTAATATGGTATGTAATATATTTATTTTCATCAAAATCTATGAAAATTATGCAATCAAAGAAGTGAAACTTTTTTTTTGCTGAGTGTATATATATATATATATATATATATATATATATATAGTCTTTGCGTTTGTATAAATTTGCGTCAATGGCTGCGTGTGCTCGTTTGTGTCCCATTGTTTTGTTCATGCACTGCTTATGTATTCCTTGCAGATTTTCCAGGGAAACACAGACATGAACACTAAGGTTACTGACATGTTCCGAAGCCAGTCTATGCATGCATCGTCAGAATTTTGCCGCTGACTTGGAACAGTCACTGTAGCATGAGATTCGACCTGCTTGGAGACGGTATGTCATTTCATGCACATAATTAAATGCTCAAACCAGGGCTTGACATTAGCGGTGGACCGGTGGCCCGGTGGCCCGGGGCCAGAAAAAACGCACGTCGGGCCACCAAAAAAAGTCGAATGTTTGCCTTTACTTTCGGAAATGAACAGCAGTAACAATCGGCTCCGTAAGGTGCTAAACAAATGTTAAATGTTTGTTTTTAATGTTGGAAATTAATAATGGTAAGATTCAGCTCCGTACGGTGCTAAAATCAATGTCAGATATTTGATTTTGCGTTCGGAAATGAATAAGGATAACACTCGGCTCCGGA
>NW_027273739.1:0-12313 GCF_040938485.1 Diadema antillarum | reverse complement strand
CCACTTTATACTTTTAGAAATGGACTCTCACGTCGTGTTGTAGTTGTGATATCAAGTTCCCATATTATCATCATCGGATGCTAGGACGCTATAGGCGCCTAGGCTCCCAAACAAGCACAATAAAACAAACAGACGAAAAACAAATAAACGATCAAAAGCAAGCAATTCAACATCCAGCCACAGTCCATCATACATCCAGTGAGCCCTTTTTTTTTTTGTGGAAGATTTCGCTCCATAAACTTGCTCTCACGACTTCCTAAACATATTTTCCTATTCATTATTCAAAAGCATTATAGAGGAATGGTACAGTATTGGTGGAGGTTAAAATTGGGCTTTAACTTTTCTTCTTTTTTTTGCGAGATACCAAGAAAACCCTTATGAATAGTACAGAGCATACCATTTTAAGAGGAATTCAAAGTTCATTTGATGAAAAACGGGTCTGGAATAGCTGAAACATCCAAAAACAAAGTTAAACAAAATGATCGTAATAAAATGTGGATCCCACACTTTATTAGGATCACTCTAGCTGTTTTGGATATCTCAGCCATTTAAAAATCAATTTTCATCAAACAAACGTTGATATCCTCATGGAATTCATGCTATTTCATATTTAACCCGTTGAGGACGAGTCTCGAGTATACTCGGGCAGGTGTCTATGGGAAATACATGTTGAAGCAAAATCAAACCGTCTTCAACGGGTTAATGAGAGGTTTCTCACTATCTCATCCCCGGCGGCCCCCCCCCCCCCAAAAAAAAAAAAAAAAAAAATAAATAAATAAATAAATAAATAAAAATAAAAGGTCTCAACCAAAACTATACGATCCCTGAAATTATACCTACCCCACAACTCAGGTCCTCGGGCTACTGGGATGAGCTTGCCTTCGCCGCTGCCTGGCTGTACCGCGCTACCGGAGAAGAGAACTACTACAACCAGGCTGAGGATTTTTACTACACACACCTGCCTTCATACCTGTCATGGGCATTCACCTGGGATGACAAGAAGGCCGGAGTTAAGGTACGTATAAACTACCACAGGATATATTCTTGTACAAACTGCATTTTAGGTATTGTATAGTTTTGGTTGAGACCTAATTTCAGGTTTCTAACTTTTTTTTTTGTGAGATAATGAGAAACCTCATATGAAGTATGAAAGAGCGTGTAATTTCATGAAGAACTCAACGTTAATTTGATGAAAATTGGTTTTGAAATGGCTGAGATATCCAAAACAGAGCGATTCTAATGAAGTGTGGGACCCACCTTTTATTACGATCGCTTTGTTTTACTTTGTTTGGAAAGTTTCCGTTATTCCAAACCCGATTTTCATCAAATAAACTTTGAATTCCTCTTAAAGATATGCTCTATACTATTTCATAAGTGTTTTCTTGGTATCTCGCAAAAAGTTACAAGCCCAATTCTCATCTCCACCAATACTGTACCATCCCTTTAATATCCCGCGGCCATCTCACTCAGTTTATTTGGCGTAGGCTCGTTCCCTTCCTCTGAAAATAACTTCGAAGAGCCAAGGTTTATGAACTCCTTGATCATTCTTCTCGGCTTTTCGCATGCTTTTCCTACGACTCGTTTGAGAAACCTTTCCTAAATCGGGAGCAGTGCTCAGTGCTCATAGCACACCCCCCCCCCCCCCCCTTCCCGGTCTCATTTCATCTTTCGGGTCAGTATTCATTTCAACCCCAATCTGAAACTGTCATTACGATAAATGGAGAGGCTTTGGTGTATGTGTGTATGTGTGTGTGTGTGTGTGTGTGTGTGTGTGTGTGTGTGTGAGAGTGTGTGCGCGTGTGCGTGTGCGTGTGCTTGTTCAAAGTGGGATCTCAAATCTCATAAGGAGCTAACAAAAGACATTGCTTCTTTTTTTTTAACCAGTTTTTCTTAGACTTTCAAAATATCCTATAACCCCCTATTTAGATTTTTCACGAGTCCGAAGAGAAAGGGAGAAAAAAAAAAACACCACTCCAACAGTCAGAAGAAAATTGATTTGTAAAGGTAACATAATGTTTTCAGACGGGAACTGTGCAATTTATGATGTTACGACATTTGAATGCTAGAAAGAAATACTAATTATGGAAATGTTTTGTACGAATTCCTTAGAAGGAAAACACTCAACAACCATTAGGAAACCTGCCAACATGTTTGCTAGCAAAGTCTTCGTGTCAACTGCCTGTTTAGATGGGAAGAATATCCGTGCTCTTCTGTGGGAAGAGTTGCATTACATTGATAACGAAAGTTGGGTTATCAGTACGGAGACTTGATCAGCACATAATAGTCGTGAGTACTCTATACTTCGGGGATTTCAAGACTCTTTTTTTTTTTTTCCTTTTTACTTTTCCTGCTTGTTTCAAACGTGTTCGTCATCTTTGCCGTGTCAGATGCTAATGTACCAAATGAGAAGTGAAGTGAACGCCGGTGAGCCGTACAAATCGGCGATCAAGTCCTACCTCGACAACTGGTTGCCGGGTGGGGGAATCTCGTACACACCCAAGGGTTTGGCCTGGCGCTGGGAGTGGGGATCGCTACGATACACCGGTGCGTCCACAGAAACGCCTCTTTCTTTGATTCTTGATTCTCATTCTATTTCTGAATTTCTCTTTTTTTTTTCTCATACCGCTTTGTCCTCCTGCATGTCATTAATCATTATATGTGGTGATGGTGATTATAACAGAAATCGTATAGCGATAATAGCGATTATTATAATGATAATAATAATAATAATAATAATAATAATAATATTACCAATAATAATAATATTAATAATAACAATTATAATAATGACAATGATAATAATGATAACATTAAAAATACTTATAGTAATAAAAATAATAATACTGACAATAATCATGATGGTAATAAAATTCATTATTGGAAGTAGCAATACTCGCACCTGTAATCAACATTGTGATTCTTTTTTTTTTTCATGTAATGGTGACTTCAGCGAACACTGCATTCCTCGCTGGACTGCATGCAAATACAATTTTGAAGCCAAGTACTGCAACTTCACCCGCGACCAGATCCTGTACATGCTCGGCTCTAGTGGAAGAAGCTTCGTGGTGGGATTCGGCAAAACCCGCCAACTCAACCGACTCACCGTTCAAGTAACTGATAGCGATAAATAAGATGCAGATCGGATAAGTAGTATAAATGTTGTTCCAGTAATGGCAGTGACATTAAGATATTGATCATAGCATTTGATAGTACTTTTACTTACAGATCTATGGCTATGAGAATTAAATAGGAATGAAATAATTATGATATTGTACTATACATAAGTAAATGTATAAAGTTTCATTATGTCTTAGATTGTAAACGTTATTTATGAATATGCATGTATCCACGACTAATTGTGAAATATCTCTGTATCATTAGAACATTGTATATAATATGTTTTCTCACGTGAAAGTCTTCTATCTACCTGTTTATTCAAGTAACATCCTTCATTTGTATGGGTAAATTAGGTAGGCCTATATACATGCATATTAGGTTTACTTAATGTTTCATGTATTTCGTATGCTGGTAAAAGACGTAGTATACAGTAGTAAATAGCATTGGAGTACTTTCATTCTCGTTCAGTATTAACATTCAGCATTTCATTCTATGTAAAAAAAAATGTAGCACCTGCTTACCTTACCGACAAGGGACTACATCGTACCACTTTGATTGGAAGAAGATAACAAGAAATATGAAATACAGCGTGATAAATTTAGCAAAATTATTAAAAAGAATATTGAAAACTAGTTTCACTTGAAAGCAAGGTTATATCTAGGTTGATTACTTCAAAGCATGGTATATTATGAAACACTCTATGAAAGAAATGGTCTTGAGAGAAAAGAAAAATCATACAGCTTTAATATTGCCTACTGCGCATAAACAACTGCACACATAAAAAACGAAGTTCCACACACATAGACATACCCGAAAAAGGCAAAAGATTACAAAAGAAAAAAAAAAGAAAGGAGTAAAGGGGGGGTGGTGGGGAAGGTGAAGACGGAGGGGGGGGGGGGGGGGAAGAGGGGGGGGGGGGAGAAAGCCCTTCCAGGGAGATTTAGGCAGGTCCGAATCAACCCTTCTGTCTACTTATTTGGCAGCATTCATGATATACTGCTATATAGAGATAGAGGTGACGTGTAAATGGCGAATGATTCAATAAATCCTTTAAAAAAAAAAAAGTGTCTGTCGATATGGGTCTAATGTTTGATTCAGTGTATCAGGGTACTCCCGCAGATTCAAGGCAAGGATTACTTACCATGGTTCTAATCCTGATACTGGCAGGGCTTTAGGTGTAAGAATATATTGACCTAGCCATATTGACTTTGTAATAAAATGATAACGGATATTCAGCTAGGAAGCATATAGAATATTGAAAACATCGAACATTGTGGTCAACCTATGAAAGTTGGAATCTGAGAATGAATACTAAAAGAGATATGATGAAAAAATACGTAAAACAAGGATGTTTGACGGTAGATCCCAATATCAAAATCGAGTGTAAAGTTTAAGATGAGGGACACGGGTACAAGAAATGACCAGAATATAAAAAAAAAAAAAAAAATACTCGAGGATGTAGAAAATTCTTCTCAATTGCAGATTTTGAGATCGGATAGTAGACCACATGCTGTAAGCGGATAAACAGTTGAAATTATTGTATTGCTGACAGTATAACATGATTACACAACTTAGACATATTTGTATCCCCAGAAGAGACTGGGGAAATATTGGAAGACAAAGCATACACCAACGATTTAAGAATGATCTAACAGCCAGTTGCAACGAAGTGAGCGAAAGAATATCAGTTTTTACCGAGCCCCGATGTCTTTAGAGAGGGAAGAATAACAGTCGGCTGGTAGGGAAATTTGCACGCGCAAAGAGCTACTAGGCTCAAGTGCGATTACCATGACAACACCGTACCGCGGGATGGAAAAATGTTCTGAAAAGTTTTAAAAGAATTTCAGTGATCTTTCGTGAAGTAATAATGTAGCAAATAATTTCTTATAATTTGCATTCAAAGGATGATAACGATAACAAAACAAACTGCAAGTAATGCGGGGTGATCCTTCCAGTATTTTCATTGATACACATACGCACACAATTTTTCATATCAAGACACTCACGCAATAATTAACGCATGCATGCGTAATTGAAAGCTCCGTTACCCAATTATTATGTCTCTAATAGTTCCCGCTCTATGATTGATTGTACCAGTTCATGCCCGGACCTCCCGGCTTCATGCGGTTGGGGGGAGTTCTATGCCGATGGTCCAAACCCCGCAGACCCTGTATGGCGCCCTCGTCGGCGGTCCGGATCAGTGGGACAAACTACGTCGATGATCGAGCTGCCTACGAACACAACAACGTCGCCTGCGATTACAATGCCGGTTTCCAGTCTGCAGTCTGCGTAGCGGCATTGAAGGAACTCGGCCTTTAAAGCGCTGGTAGCGCCATGTTGACTCTAAAAATAGTTCGAATCAATTGTGTTCAATGTTTGGTGTTCCACAAAGTAACTTTATCTTGAATTTTTGACGCAGATTTACATACACAACACACAAACACACACACACACATTCAATATAGAGAAGCACAGGTCAGTGCAGGTAGTTACAGAGGTTTATTCAAGTCATACAGTAGCAGGGACTGCGGAGCATCTTTTATTTATTTTTTTTTTGTACAAGTGCGTGAGTGGGGAGGGGGTCAAGGTTTTTCGATTGTTTCCTTTTTTGACGAGTCAAAAGCCCAAAGCCCCCCATCCTCCCCCTCCCCCTCCCCCCCACCCCCCCCCCCCGGCTCCGCGGCCCCTGTTTAGGCAAGGTATAGCTTGTATGCTCAGCTCAATCCAAAACATCTCGACGTAGGCCTACATAGGCTTTCCTGGCTTCATAGAATTGTGCTAACAAAGAAACTTTGTGCTCATGGAGCAGAAATGAGCAAGCAAGTTCGTAATTAGCTCGTGTGTACATTCGGGGAAAAAAAAATGACATTTCTTGTTTTTCTCAGTTGGTCAGACACTTCACGCATTGCCAAAGCGACAATGCATAACCTTATCTGACGTAAAGATTTAGGCAAAAATGTTGTGAGGTTTTTAAATATAAAGGCTTTTGTTGTTAATGTGTTTCTCCTCATTTGGATTAACGAACCTTATTTCATGTTCCAATTAACAAATATTTCGTTTAACCTTCGGAGATTCTTGTCATTTACCGAATTGAAAAGCTTCATAATAACAAACCTTTATTAATTATCCGATCGAAATACCATATGAGTATACTAACGAGCCTACGAAATAACGCGTTATAAAGTGTTTGTTTTACTGAACCGTATTCTATGATATTGAATTAAGTCACAAACACCAATTTAAGTTATCTGGACTTTGTGTCTGTCGTTATTACTAAACCTCGGAGTAAAATACCTTGTATCATGTCTGATCAATATAATGGCACAAGTTCTCCTCGGTAATAGTGTGTAACACAAGGATCAAACGCAGATGAATTTCTGCTTAAAGGGACTGAAATGTGAAGCGTTTGCCCTCCGCAGCTTAACTTCATCGATAACAGAAGACAATTCTTTTGTTTTTTTTTCTTAGTCAATTCTTTGTCATATTCAGCTGTCACTGTCTTTGCTGTTAGCAAATATTGCATTGTATACTTTAGATAACAAATTTGGGATCTTAATTTTTACTTCGTGATTACGTTTTTGGTAACTAGATGTACATTCATTGTCAAGGACGTGCACTATATTGCGAATACATGTCAGCGTTACATTTTTGAAATCAGTCAACTCTCAATGCGATCTTGCTTCATGTGTCTTTTAATACGGACTTGGGTTAATAGCTGATCTTCAGTGAAGACATCTAGACTTATAATAGAACATGTTGTGGAAACATCGTCCAATTCATTTGTGTGATGGTACTGAAACCAATGTGTGTGGAAAATAGCTTTTTTCCCCATTTTCGGAGGTTACCGATGGCCTGCTTACAACCGACACGACATGACATTTCATTTGATTCTTTTAACGTGATGTGAAAATTTACAAAATGGTAGTCGTTATTGCCGAGTTACTGTAACTGATGTGCTTGATGGAACGTACTAGCGACGTGGCGTTATGTTTTATCAGATGGACGTGCTTCTATACGAGAGACGGAAAAAGTGTTTTCTTTAATTCCTCAGCATGAAAAGAGAAACAAGCTTTTACAATTTATTGAGAATTGGTAATAGTTATTAAAGATTTTGCAGAGGAGTTTTTTTCTCGACATGAAATCACTGTTTGTTGTGAATAGAATGTGTTTCCAACTTCACAGAACTGCATTGTTCAATATCTTGTTTGTTCCGAACGTCCGTGAGCTATATGCGAACCTCCGTGATGAAAACTATGCTATGTTTGTTTGGTTATAGAGACTGCATAGATCAGATACATCTTTAAAAAAAAAAACATCTTATTACTTGGGAGTAACGATTAAAGTGTGGGATAGTGAAATAAGGGGTCGAAATATTGAGTTTCTGAAAAATGCGCGTAATTTGGAGAAAGTGTTTAGCGAAAGAGTAATATTTCAACAGAAATAACACATTTGGTCAAATCTTCAGTCGTCTACCATTACGTATAGGTTGAGAGGACAAGCTCAATGTTCTACCAACACATACTTAACACATATCCCTTAAGATATTTCATTACCATTCTGAACTGAGTCAGATCGTTACAAACTATGTTAAATGGTCAGACCGGGTATTCAAATGTATGTGCAGTATAGTATTCCTCACGGACGTTCACTGCACTGTACATGCTAAGCTTCCGCGGTGAATAAAAACTTGTTCCTCTGGGAAGGTGCTGGTATAATTGGGTTTATGCTAAAGCTTGATTTATACTCTTTCAGGTAAGATAAACGATTTTGAGTAATTTCTACTTTTTAAATTTGGTGCTGTTTTGACTCAATTGTACATCGTTCAAAATTTTGACCTATATATATATATATATATATATATACACTGAATGTATTGAAAACTTTGAGCAAAGAAAGTTGGTCTTCATCGGGATTCGAACCCGAGACCTCAGGATTACTAGAACGGGGTGCTCTACCAACTGAACTATAGAAAGCCCTAGTTCGGTGTTCGTCCCATAGCCCTTAATTCTCTTTGCTCGTGTGGTAAGAAGCTATTGTGCCCCCTACCAGATTTTCATTTATCTTTAGTTCGTGTTTGCTTTTATATGTTTATACTTCAGTTGGTTTCATAGCATAATTATTTACTGTATATTAATGCATAATACGTTTGCATCTATGCTTGCTGTTGGGCCTTGTTGTGCGATATTTTTTTTTTCATGGTCATACTGAGGCAAAGCACTCAGACGTCTCAGAGCATGACTATATGCCAACCTTCGATGTTTTTTTGCGGGAACATTTTCCCTTTCATCGGTCATGATGAGAAGTAATTTCGTTGATGATACAAGATGGCGGGGCGGCCCCAACCAAACGGTTCCCAAGGACCTGCCAGCTTATCACTCTCCATCGCCTCATTAAACACACGAGCAATCTCATCTCGTCGCCATGGATACAGGGCTGACATGCTCAATAAAATAAAACTCCCGAGATTTCACTATAATGTCTTGGTTTTCACGTAAGAATCAGCTGCTGTTTATTGGCAATATATTGCTATTAATGACCATATAGTCATCCACTGTAGGCAGGAGGCTTCAAGAGAACAGAGTCTGTAACTATACGCGTATTTTTCAAATGCATAACGTCATATTCTTTATAACGTGCACAGTGTCACAGAAGACCAGGTGTATTCAAAACATGTTGATATTTCAATCGAGCTGGGATTTGAAACGGCGATTTTTTTTTATCATTATGAACTCATGTAAACATGGTTTCAGTTTCAGTTTCCAGTTGAGTTTCTTTTCATATTTCTCCAAAGATTAAAAAAAAAATCTCACAAAATATGAAATAAAAATTGGATACTAAATGTTATTGAGCTGATATTGCAGAATCTATGATGCAAAAGAGCAGAGAGAGAGAGGAAAAAATGAAAGAAACCTACGAAATGCTAAAGCTTGTAGGAATTGCAGATTTCCAAGGAATATTATATTTCTTAGCAGTATGGAGGTCGGTTAATATCAGCAGATCAGAGCGTGCAGAATGACAGCATTCATTTCAAAGTTGGATATAAACCCCACTCAAGAAATGACCATTAGCTTTCAAAGCATTTAGAAAGACACGCGATGACAGGAACTACTAGTAGTTAGTGTTTCAGAAATCCGTGATGAATGTAACTATCGACGGGAAAAAGATGTAGTTTTGGTTCATCCAGACCCAATTATTAAATTGCTTTTTGATAGGTATGGGGATGCAGCCATGTAACCAATGGGGTTTTGATATAAAGAAGGAAAAATCACAGGTCTGCCACTACGAAGACGCGATCTTTGTTCAAAGCTCACTGACGTGAGGTATGTTCATGTCTTTGATCAAGTTTACAGATATTACTGCTTTGTTACGAAGGTCACTTTGATATTACAGGACACAAATTGACCTGTCAATCTCAAACGTGGGCGAAGAAAGAAGAAATCGTCATTAAAATGTGAATTACTCTTCTATTATGATATCAAATTCCAGTGGTGTGGAACTTTGAATTAAGATGCCAATAAGGGCACGTGATAGCTGTATAGTATACCTACGAAGGAATTTGTCATCTGAGCTTGTCAACTTCACCAGTGTTATACGTTGACGGCTCATATACCAGTTTGCGATGAACACACAATCAAATGGGTTGTCGATCGTCCCCTTCAGTGCCCTATTACTGACTCACACATCATTGGTATTCATTGGACACGCAGCACAAGAATATTGTCCCATACAGAGGGGCGTGATGATGCGCCCGAATGTTTTCTCTAGCGGCTGATGAGACTATGATAGTTAATAACAATGATGATGATGTTGAGGAGGAGGAGGAGGAGGAGGAGGAGGAGGAGAAGGAGGAGGAGGGGAAAAGGGATGAAAAAATGATGATGATGATGATGATGATGATGGTGTCAAGACACTAATCGTGTTTCTCTGTCTGTTTGTTATCTTAAACCTACTTCTTGCTTTGTTGTTTCTAAAGTGGTCTGTCTTGTAAGTATATTATACAGATCTCACAATATACCTCCCAGCAGCAAAGAATTTTGTTGTGTTTTATCAATAAGTTCACATGAAAATGTCCCATTTCTTATCTCTGCTTCATTTTCCTTGTGACAGTTGACAGAAAGAGATTCATGCCATAGGATCATAATATTGTGTCTAGTTTTCAGAGCAGAGAAGAAATAATCATCCTAGACAACAACAACAACAACAACAACAGCAACAACACCAAATACCAACCAAACATATGAGAAATTAGCAACTGATGGCAAATCACCAACATCGGAAACTAATCATCTCCCCTGGGTGGTGAAATGGCACACAACGAATGAAGCCGAAATAAACAATACTTTTTCATACTTTGATAACATTCTTTGTCCCGCGTCAGGAAGATCTTTATTGATACGATGGGTTAGTACGTGCGAGGCGTACGATGAATTTCAAATCCAGCGGTAGAGAATAATATTCCCACTTCTATCTGTGTTTGCAAATGGGCAATTCTGCGCTTACCTACTCTGAATTTAAAAAAAAAAAGATCTTGTTAGCTGCGAGGAAAGGTAAGCCCAGAGGGGGAAAAAAACAACAAACATAACAACATTACAAACCAATTTTATGTGGCGGTACCAGGGTAGTCGGTAACTTCAGCTTCTGGTTATGGGCATGCACTGTGCAATTTAACTTTCTTACAATGAATTCATGCATTCTCTGTACGTATGCTTCTTGACTATGTGAAGAAAGACGATCAAACAAAAGGAAAGTGTGCTCAGAAATATTGGGTGTTTTGAAGCTCAAATACTGTACGAGAAGCATTTAGAGACAAACTTTCAAAAGGTGCATAGAAAGCACGGTCATTGCCAGTGAATCTTTTATAGGAAATTCTGAAGTAATTTTCAACACTTTATACATTACCCCCCCCCCCCCCCACAAAAAAAAATGAACATGTAAAGAGAAAAGAGACACTCACATTCTCATTTAGTTCAACTCAGTTATGATTGCTTTATCAATAGCAAGTTTCAAACTTTAATGTGTAACTATGCGCGAAAAGATATACAATCTCCTCAGCAACCTCTCATTATGTAAATTCATACGTGATTCAAGCTGTCTTACAATGGCCTAAAATGACAAGAATGTTAGGGACATGGACACGCCCTGCTACTCAGAGCCGTATTTCCACTTTTTACCCTGTAAATGAACCGATCCTCTGAATTTATGATTTATCAACTATCAATCATAGGGAAATCCAGGAATTCCTAAAGGGGAAGCCCCTTTACAAAATTAAAAGGGGCACGCCCCCCCCCCCCATTTTACTTTTTATTTCTTTTGTTTTAACAAAAAAAAATAAAGAGGGGGTGCGTGCCTGGTGCCCCCCTCCCCCCTCTGGATCCGCGACTGAGACAGTGTTAAAAAATCCCGAAGTGCCCTCTTTATTATACGTACTACTGAATATTTAGGCACAACTCATTTTACATCACGTTGTATTCTGTAATGATATGTGCAATACTTACTACCAATACAATACCTATAATCATGGTTATATGTCTGTCTCCTTCCATGACCATGATTATGATATTGCACACACACTAGTGTGTATAATACGTTTCCGTCTGAAAAGAAAAACAAAACTAAGATCTCTAAATCTGAAATTTTGGTGGCCCGGAATTATGTAGTGGCCCGAGTTAAAAGCAAAAGTAACAATCTTGTTTTGAATCTTAGTTTCCCGATCGTTGTCGGACCAATTTTTTTGAGTGGCCTCGGGCCATCGTTAATGTCGAGCCATGTACTATGATATAGCAAAATGTACAGAAGACAGACAGGCATAATATGACCATGATCATAAGTATTGCATTGATATATTTATATGTTTATGTATCAAAATATGACTGTATTCACGCGTAGTTCTCCCCCATTAACAGCGAAAGAAACACTGGTCTGTGGGGATTCATCGTCCTCTCCAAAAGTCTTTGCTATGATGCTTGCTTTTTCAAAGTGAGATGAGACATGAAAAATACACAAGTATAGATACTTTAATCTCTCATGTCTTTCAGCGATCCCCAACCGCCATTCGGAAATCAAGAAGGTCCAAAGAAAGTTTATGAAAGAAAACAATAATGGTTCGCGCATATTATCATAAGAATGTATATCTGTCCCTACTGCTCTCTCACCTTCTCTCCCTCTCCTTCCCTCCCTTCCCCCTTCTCTGTCTGTC
>NW_027273738.1:0-11559 GCF_040938485.1 Diadema antillarum | reverse complement strand
CCTACATCTCGGTTCCTCTTTGCGTCATATTCAGATGACTTGGTGTCAAAAAAGTACTGGCAAAAGAGAGCCAGTCTGTGTGCTAAAGAAATGCTGTTTAAGTGATTTTTTGACAATAAAATCTTGTTGTAATATGGTATAAAGAGTCATATTTGAATTATTCTGGTGCATGGCTCAGGTATCAGGTGAAAATATCCACACAAATGATTTCGGTGGATTGACAGATAATGATATACATCACTGCTAAGCACCAACATTTTCTATATTCACTAAACTAGGTCGAGTTAACAATTTCTATTGCCAAAGATTTTTGGAGATATGAGGATCTCCTATAGGTGCCCTGTCTAAGAAAAAAAAAAGTCAATTCGCAAAAAACTGTAGCAAATATACATCCAGCTTATTAAATGCTTTAAAGAGATTTTGAATCATTATCCTCCATGACCTCAGAGCAGAGGTATGAAAGTCAGCGTTAAAGGTGATTGAGTCTCTTTTCCCAACCAACGTGAAACACTTATTGCATGTACAGTGTGTCTGCTGTGCTAAAAACATTATACAGTAGCACCATCACTACAGCTTATATTGCTGGGCAAAAAGAATGAGTGATTTACATGCATACATACACACATACTGATTTGTCATGGGAAAAATATGTTACTGTAACTCATGAAACTAAAGGGTTGGTGCACTTTTTGATTGAGCATAAAACAAGATTGCAAAGGACTCTTAATTTCAAGAGCTGCAGCCAGGTAGATTAAATTCTACAGTCCCGTTGTAGCTTCAACATCCTCGGCTATGGAAAGAGACAAGTTTTCAAATTTATGTCGGTCACTCACAGCCTCTGATCCCTGCATGGTTGAATCCTGAAGAGCTTCACCGGCCTTGACCCCAAGGTATCTCGTCCTGGTGTCCGAGAGGTCACCCGTCACCGAGTCCAGGACCATCCTCAGGCAACACACCATTCTGGAGTTAATCAAGCCGAGCAGCATGGAGTGAAAAGAGTTGGATGACGATAGGAGATTGAGATAGCATTGAGATTGAAGAGAGGAATGAGAGAGCAGGAAATGAGAGGGATGATAGAAAGGGGAAATAAAGATATGGAGAAATGGGTGACAAGTAGCATAATACACACACCACAGACACACAAAAAGAGACAGAGAGAGAGAGAGAGAGACACACACACACAAAACACACACACAAAATGAAATGAAATGCAGAGAGTGAAGGAAGAAAAGACAGGAAGATAACATATTAGTACTGCACATCATTCTAAGCCCTGTCTACACAGAAACACGAATATTTCAATGTCTTGTTTTTGCAACAATTTGTTAATTCAAACTGTTAAATCACATCAAGAAATGCCACAACACAAAGGCAATCTCAGATCAGAACAGTGCATGCCTTGTTTCAACACTTGGTAACAAACCATCAGTCGAAGCGCGAGTATACATGCATTCATCACATCTGGGTTAGTTACATTTCTTTTTTTTTGGGGGGGGGGGAGGGGATTTACATGAAAGCTGAAACATCTACATCATAAGACAAGAGCTGTAATGTGACTGAAAGCTGTGACACACTCTTTGTAATGCACTAAGATTTTTATCAGCATTAATTTTATTCTTTTTTTGTGTGTGTGTGTGTGAAGAAGCTACATGGAGCTCATGTGTCTAAGGTGCAGACTAAAACCCTTTATTATATAACAAAACAATGTGAGTACATAACCACAAAACACAATGGTACAAACATCATTTTCCACTGCACTACACAGATTTTCATGCCTACTACTGCAGTAAAACTGCATGCAAACAAGATGAAACATTATACCAAACACTTGGCAACACCATACCAAATGCACACAACACAAACTATTCTCTAAGCACAGCTCTAGTCTGAGGTTACAAGATGACTGACTCTGGCACCATTCACACTTAAGTAAAAGACTATCTGTAAAACACACTTTTGTACTTCACAATTCCATGAGGAAAGAGATAAAATGGATTCATCATAAGCAAAGTGAAGGGAGCTGTATATGCATTCATATTTCTTTCAGTGTTTTTTAAGACAGAAAAGTCCTAAATTCAAAGACTGATCAATATTTGCTGTTTAATGATGGAAATGTTACAGCCGGCCGGCAAACTATGACATTGACAGATCTTGAGCTCAATTCCTCAATTGGACACACAGAAAGTTTTTCCAAGTAGACACTCAACCCACAAATGGGTGGCAAGGATACCCTAAAATATGGCTGATAAATTCTTTGCTAAAGAGACATATACTTCTTTCATGCTAAAAACTGAAAATGGGACAGGTTTCCATGCAGAGAACTTTATAAGCGCTCACAGGGACTTCAATTCTGAAGTGTATTTACGTATCTTTACATGAAACATATTTATGTGGAAAATCACAGGGGATACTAAAATAGCTTCACTTCTCTGAACTATGATTTTTAAATTCCACTCACCTGTAGACCGATATTGAGGAAGAGTCCCCCAGAGCTGCCCCTCTCTCCAGTATCCTCCCTAGCCTCAGCCCCACCCATCTCAATGATACACAGGGCTTCAGCAGGGGCTGGTAAGGCTTGCATACTCAGGGGCTGCCAAACAGTCCTGTCACAAGATGTCAAGGATAGCATGTATTACATTATTTAACATCAGATAAAAATATGTCATCTAATCGGGCAAAACAATATGAGTGGCGGATCTGTATTAATGATAATTCTATTATATAAAATATCTACATAACTTATACCATATAACATCAGATTTCTACAATGTTGCCACATTATTCTTGGGCTACATGAACAGTGCATTCTGTTTTCCTAATATATGTTTTCATTCGTATTCTATACCCATTGAGTCAAGATGAAGCATTGTGTTTGATATGAGACATGTGGTGAATACATCCAAAGTGTCAAAACAATTATACTTGATCAGTCAAGTGGCAATGGCAAGGCAACTCCTGTATTTGAAGTCATCTGGCTGAAAC
This sequence comes from Diadema antillarum, assembly GCF_040938485.1. Classification (NCBI taxonomy): domain Eukaryota; kingdom Metazoa; phylum Echinodermata; class Echinoidea; order Diadematoida; family Diadematidae; genus Diadema; species Diadema antillarum. The sequence continues at coordinate 8,577 of NW_027273738.1, read as the reverse complement.
AAACAAGATATTTCAGTAATTTGTGGGTGTATGTACATTTGCAAGCAGTTCCTGCACTACAGTTGACACAATCAGATGCTCACCATGTAGTTGAGTTGGGTTGTATTTCTTTATTTTTTATCACATGAACACTGTGCAATGAATCCATTACAGATGCAGCTTGCCAATTCAAACCAGTGTCAACATTATGTCACTCGCCCATCAATAAAGTATAATTGCTCTGGGTACTCTTGCATTCTCCCAATAAACCATTGGAGCATCCTATTGTGCATAGCTCAGGTATCAATGAAGTTATCCACACAATATCATTCGGTGGATTGACAGATAATGATAGAACACATCATTGCTATACACATTACAGGCACCAAGCACATAAACAATATGGATTTGCTTGCTGTGTTTTTATTACAAAGGAAGGAGTCTAATGAGGTAAAAGGCTGTTACAAGCTCACTAACAATTTAGTAACATAACATCAGTGGGTAATTAAAATTGTTATACAAACAAACTAAAAAAACAGAACTAAACACCAACATTGAGGAAAGGCCTTAAACACCACTTGAAGTAGTATTGAAGAAAAAGTGTCAGGATATATACTATTCAAACAAACTAAAAAAACAGAACTAAACACCAACATTGAGGGGAAGGCCTTAAACACCACTTGAAGAGTATGAAGAAAAAAGTGTCAGGATATATTACTATTGTGATGTCAGCAAACAGGAACAATATTTTTGGAGGGCATCGCCTGAAGATACAGCATTACCTGCAAAGAGATGACATACAAGAAGCAAACTTACTGATTGGTCCAGGGAGATGATGCGGACGGTGTTGTCATCCAGACCCACAGCCAGGAACCTGGCTCTCTGCTCCCCAGAGGGCACACTGGCCAAACTCATGCACTTTACATCGGCATTCATCTCCTTCCTTTCAGTGTACTCATTCAGTTGACCAGTCTGTGTAGAAAGAAAACACACAGCCATTTACTTACAGAAAATCAACAATTAAAAGCATTCTTAGTGTACTATATCAACACTAATTGATGATCATGCAAAAGATTCTTCTTTAGTACTATGTTAAAAATGAACAGTTTCATTAACATTATTTTCAGGGTGACAATTTCAAAATTTCAGGTTCATTTGTGTACAAGAGTGTGTAAAGACTGTGTTTCAAACTGGTGTGTATCAGGCTTCAAGTAATGTTTTCATATCTACAGATTCAATGTAAGTGTCCACTCACTGGATCCATCTCGAAGTAGACCAACTCTCCACCGGTCAGGGCAATGACCACCTGTCTCTGGTTGACTGCACACTTGACGATGGACTTCTTGCCTGGTGTCTTCCACTCATTCACACGCTTGTCAGCTCGAATGTGGCGGATACCATCAGGGTAGATCTGACCCCCAGTTTAGAGGAGAAAATAGGCAAAAAAAATATTTGACTTAAGAAATAGATGGTCTTATTGTAGCTTGTAAGTTCACTTGTTCAATCCATTTTTACAATGGCCTACATGACAAAGAAGGAACTAGCCAGGGATTAGATCTTGGAACCTACTGCTCACCATGCAAGTGACACTACCAACTTTATTCAAACTTTCAACTTTCAGAACTCTTGGGATACTGTGAAACTACAACTGTCCTATTTCAAATATGACATGCAGTAAGCACAGTGACATTGTACAGTTGGATAAGCTTGTTCTTTTCGGTGCCAGTGCTCTACATTCATACATAGCTATGTGGATCAGAAAATGTGCATGCGATTTCACAACACGGTTAATACACTTCAGTCGAAGCGCGGAGTATACATGCATTCATCACATCCAGCTTTTTTTTTTTTTTTTTTTTTGGGGGGGGGGGGGGGGAGACCACACATTGACAAGGGATGGGGAAATATGTGACAATCATTACTTGAACATTCAAGGTAGGTGGCCTCATGCAGAAACACTGAGGGAGGATCATGAATAAACTTGGGGGAAATATGGACTTACAAAGATGACTAACATGGCATACATATAAATGTTCAAACATCACTTATTGTAGAGTTTTCGATGCTGTAACTTCAAGATCTAATATGCCTGCCTCATTTAAGTTCTAATAGAAAGTTAATGGAATTCCATACAGCTGCTACTTTAAACGTTTAGTTTGATGTCAAATTGGACACATGGGACTCAAACAGCTTCTAAAATTTATCTTCACATGTGATTGGGTGGAACTGGGGAGGGAGACTTGCAAAACAGGACTGCTTCCTCAAGCCACCCTATCAACAAGATGTGCAAACTTAAAGCTACTGGGGGAACAATGACAGTTTGCTTCTGACATTGATATATGCACTGTATGATACTAAGTGTTCTTAACTTAGCACAGTGCACATACATGCCTCATCAGACAAATAAAGAATAACATATAAAACACACAAAAATAAGCTTATTCACTGTGAGCTACTGTAAAACCAGGGATTTACATGTGCACGAGGCAAGATTCTCCGAAGTAATATACGTGTGAAAGTTTGTTTTTGGTCACAACAATGCATTGAATGCTAGTGGCAATTTGTAAAAGCTTTCATGCCATAAAAAAGCCCCATCAGCCCCAATTTGCGAAAGTTTCATGTCCCAACTGTTTGTGGTTTTACAGTAAGTTATTTCTTCCATCTAACCTGTAGGAGAGCATCGTCACCAATAAGAGAGGACGACAGAGAGTGGGCGTGGTTTCCCAGGAAAACCGGAATCTGTCACTTCCTCCACAGTCCTCACCGATGGACAGAAACCAGGGTGGGCATTGACGAGAGGACACAATGATGTAGGCATCAAAATTCATCTGAAATACATAATGATGAGGAGTTGACAATGTGGAAAGTAGCTTTGCAAGCCATTTCATCCCAAAGAGGGGATGGCTTTTTGGTGAAAATAGGTCCTGTCAACAAAGTAGTATTTAACACCACATTTATGAGCGACTTTGCAGGGGGAAAAAAAAAAGTACTTTAGAAGTTGTGAAAATTTTGATATTAGCAAGTCATTTAGTGTGGCTTTCTAAAAGGATCTTTATACAGGTATACAGTTCTTTTGATGAGGTTTGCTCCACTCACCATCTGCTTTCTTCTTTACAGTCCCAGACAGCGTTTGGGCTACCAGGGGCAAGCTCAGAGAACGGCCATTTCTGAGACCTGCAGTGAGAACATGGACCACTCTTAATATCTTTACATAATCAAAATTCACACTTAATACTTTCAGTCGAAATGTAAGTACATTGCATAAATAAAGAAGAAGGTTCTTTATTTTACCAAGTTCTCTTACATAATTAACATGCTGCCCTATCCCCCTTTAAGATGGGTGTGTTGGTAGGCAGAGAACAGCAAGCTCAGTCATAAAAAGCAAGCAATGGATCCTCCTACCTGTTTGATTTCTGCAGCTCTGAACTGAAAACACATACCTTCCACAGTGACAAGGTAACATGATGCCCGAATCGGGCAATGCCAACTGAGAAGTATGACAGTGACTTTTATCTCACAACCAACTATCTAAAAATGCCATTGACATTATGTGCTATAAACCTGGTGGTAAGTTTTTAATAGCGCATTGCTATTATGGGTCATAACTTTTGATCCATAGGTCCATTTTGTGACTAAACTTGGATGGTAGATGTCCCTTAGGAAGCGGAGATGGTCATTACAAGGTTCAAAGGTCACAAGCAGGGATCAACAAACTTTTAGAGCCCAATGTTAAGTTTTTTATGGCACGTTTCAATTATGGGTCATAACTTTTTGATCCATAACTCATTTGTGACCTAAACTTGGATGGTAGATGTCCCTTGGGGAGAGGATGGTTCACCACTAAGTCAATGGGCACAAGGCATGGGTCAACGAGTTTTTTAGAGCCCAAATGTTAAGTTTTCATGGCGCATTTCTATTATGGGTCATAACTTTTGATCCATAGGTCCGTTTTGTGACTAAATCTTGGATGGTAGATGTCCCTTGGGGAGTGGATGATCACCACAAGGTCAAAGGTCACAAGCAGGGTGTCAACAAACTTTTAGAGCCATTGTTAAGTTTTTTATGGCGCGTTTCTATTATGGGTCATAACTTTTGATCCATAGGTCCGTTTGTGACTAAACTTGGATGGTAGATGCCCCTTGGAGAGTGGGTGGTCACCACAAGGTCAAAGGTCACAGGCAGGGGTCAACGAACTTTAAGGGCCCCAATGTTAAGTTTTTATGGCACGTTTCTTTTTTGTCATAGATTTTTACCCTTATGTATCTCTTTTTATCTGTTATATCTCTTTTTTATCTGTTATATCCCATTCGCTTACAATTTTCTTGTATGCGAATGGGCGAGACAACATTATGGCACTTGCCTTGTTTGTTGGTTTTTTTTCCAGAGAGCTGAGACTGGTTGAGGTGATGGATGAAGTTTGTCCAAGGATTCTACATTACAACATTCATGCCGAGAGGGGAATCATCAAGAAGGTTAGTACATGGTCATCTACTCACCGTCTAAATGATATCATAGACATTCTACTTTGCAGAGCTCTGTGTAGAACACTTGGTAGGGCATTGTGACCTAGTGGATTATTGGTATGTACTACATATTCAATGAGAAGGTCTAATGTTTATGCCTCGTCAAGACGCCTTGTGTCCCTTATAGCAGGGCTCAACACTAACTAACCCCAGCCCTCATTGCAGTAATAGGGTGATATTACATAGACACAACGACATTTTGAAAATTTTTATGTGTTTTTTTTTGCTTGCCTTGGTGACTTCTTCCTGGATTGAATGATGCAAAAGGAACTGTGCAAGTGTCGACTCGTGAATCGTAATATATGATTTTTAGACAAATGCGTTTTCTAAATTTTACTTTTTGCATCCATCATATGCTTTAAAATAAACTTTCTCTTATTTTTTTTTTTTAAGTTTGGGTTAACACAGCCTTAGTGATGTGTAAACAGTCCTTGCATTGTATTGTTTTATTTTTTTTTTTTCACAAGAAACCATGATTTTTTTTTCTTAAGTCTTTTGTGTGGAAATGGAGGATTGTGAATGTGAAAACGAGTCTGCATTGATCCACAGTCAAGTCTTTTTTTTCTGTTCCAGGTTTTGCCAAGGGAACAAGTGAAACCATGGGCACCCTCCACGGCCTGGTTGACAAAGGGGTCAAAGTTGAACTCGGCATCCCATATGAAATGTGGGATGAGCCATCGGCTTGCTGTGACCAAGATGAAACAATATGTGAGTTGGATTTTTGTCATGTTCAATCTTAGAGCAAACTAGAACACTGTGGTGTCATAAATATGGACCTGGACTCTTCAGTTTGGAGTTCAAATCCCACTTGGGTATAGTAGGTATATCTTTAAATTGACCTCATTGTAGACAATTCCTTTTCACTGCAGTCTCATTCCTGCAAATGTTTAATTGAACAGTTTTTGTAACTGAGCACAGATTAGTAATGTAGCTGAATTTTTGTTACCAAGATATCTTTCAAAGTAATCTCTCCCTTGGTCTATTGCAAATGATCAGGAGATAATAGATATACCAGAATTATAAACACACTCATATTTTATGCAAGTTTTTGACAAAATTATATGACTCATGAGAAGGCTGTGAAGGATTTATTGACAGAAACCAAGAAAAAATGTGGACCTACATCCTTTCATAATGAAGAAGTACCCTGGCACGAAACCGTCAAGAGGTAATATATTTGTAGGTGCTTCATGCTTGGGATATGGAAAGTAGTGTGTGTGTGTGTGTGTAAGTGTGTAAGAGAGAAAAAACAAACAAATGATTATTTCTCACAAACATTTGACAAAAATCCAGTTGATTTCTTTTCAGTGTACCTGTTTGAGAACCAACATGATTTCCAAAAAATGGCTATATTTTTTTTTTGATGGAAGTATAAAACAGGTTTATGGTTATTGAAAGCAATTTCTATTATGAATCTCTGTCTGATGTGTATTATTTTCTGTTTTCTGACAGTGTGACACACTGATTGAGGAGCATGAAGAAACATAGAGAACTGGTTCTTCAAAACAGACCAATCCAAATCTCTTTCTGATTATCTTTGTCGTGAAAGAGTATTATCCAAGAAAGATTCAGGTGAGTCATTGGCAATCTTAAGTCACAATCCTCCTTAACATGTAAAGTCCATCTTGGCTCTTCTGCAGAAACCATTATCTTATTGAATTGGCACCTCTGATTTTCATAGTTTATCAAAAATTTATAATATGTGATTTTGAAATTGCAGATGTGATTCTTATCTATCCTGCTGTAAAAAGATTAGATGGAAGTTCAAATTGTATTTGAATTCATTAGATCTTCACAATACCAGGAAAGAATATACAAAGTATTGCCAATTTGAGGGAGGAACAGGAACTATATTCTTCAAAAATGAGTTTCAATTTAAGAATCAGCTATACAATATGTAAGAATTAAGAGGCTTTAAATATTTACATATGAACAGCAAGGAGCTTAAAAGAGAAAGTTTTTTTTTTTATGCAGCCAAACTACGAGGCAGTATAGATGAATAAATGATGTCAGATTAAAAAATTAACCAAACCACGGAAATGTTACGAGGTGTGAGTGAAATCCACTTCATGTTGAAGTGGACTTCCATAAATAAAGCAGGATCAGCAAACAACAGGAAAAGTCTCATCAAAAGTAGCCATTGATTAGTATTAGGGGTCTACTATCAAGTTTTAATATCTCTTTAGCAATCTCTTTGTGGAGGAGAGAGGGTTTTAATGTTACATGTCTTGTTTGTACACTGCTACAGCATACCTTAAAGGGAAGATAAACCCCAAGAGCAATGTGGATTGAGTGAAAGCAGTAACATTAGTAGAAACACATCAGTGAAAGTTTGAAGAAATATCGGACAATCGATGCAAAAGTTATGAATTTTTTAAAGTTTTGGTGTTGGAACCGCTGGGACGAGGAGACTACTAGAGGTTATGACGTATGAGTGGAGACAACAATACCAAGAGAAAATATAAAGAAAATTCTACAAAAATCCATTTTTCATGAAAATTACAAATTCCATCAACTTGATATTGACATATGTTTAGGGTAGCAGTATTCCCCCTGCTTTCTGAAAGAGGTTGGTCCATTGCTCTTTCATTATTCTAGAAAAGTGAATTTTTGTTGAATTTCCTTTATATTTTCTTTGTATTGTTGTCCCACTCATACGTCATATCCTATAGTAGTCTCCTCATCCCAGCGGTTTCCAACACCAAAACTTTAAAAATTCATAACTTTGCATCGATTGTCCGATTTTCCTCAAACTTTCACTGATGTGTTTCTACTAATGTTGCTGCTTTCACTCAATCCACATTGCTTTTTGGGTTTTACCTTCCCTTTAAGGACCATCATGAAGTATGTGTGTATAATAGAATTCAAAAAACCTTGCACAGTCAGACCGCAGCACGTATGCTAATGAGCCGATCCGGCAAGATTTATTCAGCACTCTTGTTGACGATCTTTGCGTTCGAAAGGTGTCTCTTCGTGCGAGATTTTGCAAGAGTTTGACAGGGCTATTGTTTTCACAGTGTAGCGACTTGTACATACATTCATCATGGCTACAAGTCACGGTAAATTGTTCTGCAGACTCTGATCTTTATTATTGACACTAAATTTGCATTATAACATCGGATCTTATCATGACGATATAATCAGTTGAATTTGCGTAAATTTTACCTGCTTTTCACGGAAGATTTTGTCGTCTAAAGTTCGTTTTTGGTTCCTGACCGGTTTAAGAAACTGTTGTTTCTGATTTTGGCTTTTTCGTAGAGAGGAAACTTAGATACTCATCATATATTGGAGTCAAGGAGATTGCAAGCATGATTTATACTAGTTTTTCTGTTTTGAAATGTCTGTAAAATTCACTCCTAAGCTGGAAGTATGCTCCACACAAAGTGTACAGTGGCGCGAAAGAGCTTTCTCATTGGACAGTGCTTGCATTCAGCACTTGAACTTGGCTTGAACTACAAGCGTGCCAAGAAACCTCAAGTGGCATCAAAACCGTTATGTAGCAGTGTAATGACGTAATGCAAGCGTTGAATGCAAACGCTGTCCAATGAGAGAGCTTACTCTTGAGATTGCACGGTTTTCAAGCTGATCAGCACTGACATCGATGCATATTTTACTGGTTCCTGACCGGTTTTAAGCAACAAAATTGTCAAGATGTTTACATGTATAGAAAGATTAGGAGAGAGAGACTACCAAATAATGCATTTTCATTTGAGATGCAAAGTGAATTCGGTATTCTTTTGACGTCCTTGAACGTGTACTGCACGAATTACTTTTTTCATCACTTTTCAAGCTCAAATTACGCTATGATATTTTTCATTTACAATAATTTGAGTAACATGTGACAATAGTTTACATATTTTCCTTGAATTTGCTACCAAATTTGTGAATATAAGGTGTATTTTTTGTTGCCGAAAGCCAAAGGACAAAATCCCCTTCCGCAGCTCATTACGTATGCAAGCCTAGAACGGGCTTGCATATGAGTTGAATAAATAACGAGCGAATTATCGGGGTGCTGCGGTCTGACTGTGCATTACTTCAAATTTGATACTGTTTTGCCCCATGATTAAAGAAACTA
>NW_027273737.1:0-9584 GCF_040938485.1 Diadema antillarum | reverse complement strand
AAAACAAATTTTCCCCTCAAGTTCACAGAAAGCATGATGCTGCTCTCTTCAGCTGGGAAGCACAAACTGTTGTCTTAACCAAACTGTAAAAACCTGTTAAAGATTAGTATGAATCTAAAACAAAATATGAGCTGGTATTCATTATAATGTAAGAGAATAACTAACAAAATAACAAGTAAGAACTGAAAGAAAGAGCTCATATTGAAAATTAAAGCCATGAGGAAAGACATGAATGTTCACAAAATAGTTAACACCTGAGAAGTTGGGTAGTCTCTGTGTTGTTAACATTAAATGTCACCTCCAAAACAATATGATTTTTCTAATCTTATACTTTTCACTCTCCACAGTGACTAATATGTATGATTTGCAGGTAATTTTCAAGCAATTCAGAAAGATACGTAAAATATATCTAAGTAATGTCAACAGTTTAAATGAATCTGGTGTATAGAAAATTTATCCCAGATGAACCAAACACCTTTCACCAGTATTGAAAACATTTGTATGGTGGCTATCAAGAATAATGAAGAATTCATGAACATCCTTGAATTAATCTATTTATAAAACTATGTGCAAACAAAAAACGTACACAAGTCAAATAAGAATTTTTGCTTTTGGTATTCAAACCGTATGTCCCCACCAAAAAATTACAATGGTACTCTCGCAACAATAACTTTAAAAATAGTGAATCAATCTAAATACAATTTCAGGGTAAGAAACTATAACTCATTGCCCACACCTTATAGAAAACCCCATTCAGTTTGCTTCAGAGGTCAAAGAGAAATTAGGATTTTTGTAGAGTATGTCAGGAATCCCTTCCCTCCAAGTTCTGTATATTGTGTTTGCACATTAATATGCAGTTACAAGAGCATACAGGTGCTAAATTTGGAAGATTTAGCTGGTTTAATCATATTGGGTGCTATCAATGCAAAAATCTAATTGCAATTTTTTTTTTTTTTTTTGGGGGGGGATACATGTATATGAATACTTGAACACAATGTTAACATTGAATGTCACCTCCAAAACAAAGTGATTCTTCCTTGGTGTTTGTGGAATAAAATGTTCTGAGAGCAAAGAAACATTACTAAAATGATCTCACACCCTCATCTCAATTTAAGGTAGAAAATGGAATGCCATGTTTCTTCAGGTTACAATATTTAGCACATGTCCGTCACATTCATGCTGAATTGAATATTTGAACACAATGTTAACAATGAATGTCACCTCCAAAACAAAGTGATCTTCCCTGGTGTTGTGGAATAAAATGTTCTGAGAGCAAAAAAAAAAAAAAAAAAAAACCATTCCTAAAATGATCTCACACCCTCATCTCAATTTGAGGTAGAAAATGGAATATCATGTTTCTTCAGATTACAATATTTAGCTTAAGTCCTTCGTCCAAATGGAAAGCAAACTACCGGTACCAAAAATGCTAATTAATGAAGTGTAAAAAACACTTGTTCTGTGCGGTTTATCTGCTTGAAACAGGAGTTTATTTCTTGTTCTCAAATTATAATCATTAAAAACATTGATAAAAAGAAGAAGTTTTGTGTTATTGTCACTTATTCTAAAAAAAGTGAGTGTTAATATTGATGTCACCTCCGAAACATTCTAATATGTTAACTGTCACCTCCGAAACATCAATGTGTGAAAAATCCCAAGTTCTAAAGAAATGATTGGAATTTCATTTAACATACATAGGAAGGTAGCCCTTCTTAAAGAAAGGTTATAGTAAGAGTTTGACCTGGCCTGCCCTCCAATGAATAGTTAAAATCTTAAAATAACATGTCAATTGGTATTTTTACCAAAAATTTATAAATCTTATGTATTTTTTTTCCAATTCACTTTGTATTCAACCCCAAAATATTTTTGATTTATAAACTATATATTGTTGTTAACCATATACAATTTGCATGATTAAGTTTGACTACAGAGTTTTGTCAATGTGGTGGAATTCATGAAAGCAAAATTTAGCTTAAATTTACTTCAGGTGCCAAGATTTCCTTAAATTACACCATTAACCCTTCAGCTTTAAGGTCTGAAATGTTATTTTTTCGAAAATTTGAATACTTTCAAACAGGAATCAAACAGAATAATGAAAAAAAAATATTTTGTTTGAAATTTTGACCCTCCGAGTACAAAAGTTACACCACTGATCGTAAAAAAGGCCTTGTGTGTGTTGAATTCCTGGGAAAATAAGTAAAATTTAATGGTTTTACGAATCATACAAATGGCATGAGGAAAAGAAGGTCCCTCCAGTTTACATTATAAACTTGAAGTGCAAAACCATTTCATATACCGGTACATATTTGACATAAGCAACAGCTCTACTTACACAAACCAAGACTGACCATAACATGGTTTTCACGTCTGTAGATATGGCAAGTACACATTACAAGTACTAACCTCTCAAGGCATTCATTTTCAGAGGAAGGACAGCTTCAAAACTGCTCCATGAAGTATTAAAATACTTGCAAATCATTTCTTCAAACAAACAAAACCAACCAAGCTTTCAGTCTCTTAATGTAGCCTCTTATGCAATTACTGAGACTCTAGAATGTAAAATAAATGTCAATCAATTTTAAACTAGTCTCCCTTTATTAATGTTAATCATCGTGGAAAACAACAGAATACATTAGGGCCTACAGCAGGGTTAGTACAATGGAAGTCCATATCTCAGAGGCTCCTTCGCTGATGTTGACCCGGTGTTTCCAGCATTCATCAACCCTGCATTCAATCATGGCTAGTCGTTGGCCACATCTGGTACTTCGTCGATCTGGTGATCTGCACCTTCTTGGTGTGACAGAGACTGTACAGCTATCAATATCTCATTATCTGTCTTCGTTCTCCAAATGATGAACCCTACACCGAGTTGCTTTAAATCACCATCACTCCCAAAGAACTGTCATGTGTACGTCTTTATCTGAGGAAAGCATGAAAACACAATGTTCAGAAGTGGATTTAGAACTCATCTTCACAAGACAATATGCACTTCTGTTTTGTCCACACAAATACTAAAAGTGCACCAATACAAAAGCTAGTAATTACTTTTTAGCTAAATCAGCATATTTAGAAAGACTCGAAGATGATCTCTGGCAAATTTCAATACCCAAAGTGACCTGTAACTTTCATAAAAAAACAATGTTGAAATAACAGTACCCGTTGTCGTTTGCTACAAGGGGATCGATCTCCATAATGTGCGAGCGCGCTGATCTTCATCTAGAAGTGTGATGTCACAGTGGACTAACACTTAAAGGACAAGTTCACCTTCATAAACATAAGGATTGAGAGAATGCAGCAATATTAGTAGAACACATCAGTGAAAGTTTGAGGAAAATTGGACAATCGATGCAAAAGTTATGAATTTTTAAATTTTTGTGTTGGAACCGCTGGATGAGGAGACTACTACAGCTTGTGAGTCATATGCGTACAACAGTATAAAGAAAATGTAAAGAAAATTCAACATATTTTCACTTTTTTCGCATATAAAAGAGCACTTGACTTGCCTCTTTCTAAAGGCAGGGGGAATAATATTACCCATAACATTTGTCGGTAACGAGTCGGGGGAATGTGTACTTTTTTCAAAAGATGAAATTTGTGAAATTCTCTTTATATTTTCCTTACATTGTTGTACGCATGTGACATCTAAGTTATTCACACACTGCAGTAGTCTTCTCATCCAGCGGTTACTGCACAAAAACTTCAAAAATTCATAACTTTGAACGGATTGTCCGATTTTCGTCAAACTTTCAATGATGTGTTCTACTAATATTGCTACATTCTCTCAATCCTTATGTTAATGAAGGTGAACTTGTCCTTTAACAGTACATGCATCATACTTCTTACCTAGATGATTGCCATATGACGTGGGAGTGCAATAGCACTATGGACTGTATGGTATATTCTCCCAGCTGTGTGGATGCTCGAATGTGGTGGCAGAATAAAAGTCCTTTTTACTACATATAATGAACAATAATTATAAATCACCAAATTTCACCAATATTATTACTGTACCGATCGAGATCACCATCTGGCAACTCAGTGTCAGTGATTCGGCTGTCGACTCAATAGCAATGTAGAGTTTCTAGACGCTTCTAACCTATTGCTTTAATTAGCACATGCTTTTAAGTTTTAGTATTAGTTTCTACGTCGATCTCTACACTCGACTACAGTAATCTCTGTGTGATGATATGCTTGTAGAGGTCATACCACTGAACTGTAGGCTACGGCGTAGGCCTAACGTTGGGTATAACTACAATAAGAACCGGACCTATAGTACGCCTATTTCGCGTTAATGCCGTTCTAGTTGGAAACAAGAAGGGCCTACAATTAACAACAACGGTTAATGTGAGACTTGTTTAGTCTTCTCATCCAGCAGTGACTGCGCAGATACTTTTAAAATTCATAACTTTTGAACGGATAGTCCGATTTTCCCCAAATTTGTACTGATGCGTTCTACTAATATTGTTGCATTCACTCAATCCACATGTATATGAAGGTGAACTTGTCCTTTAACATCGATTATAGGCCTACAGGTTCACATTTTTATTTTGGTTGTTTCTATCCCTAACTCACATTCTAGAACTATTTTGAAGCGCTAATGCTGGGTTTTGTTTCATCTGCAAATGGTAAATCATGCCTTTAATTGTCACTGTCTGCCAACCTTCCTAAACACGTTGAGGTATTTCGGGTTGTCAATCCAATTAGTTCTCCATTATGAATATTTTTTGTTATTATTATCATTATTATTATTATCATTATTATTATTATTAGTAGTATTATTATTATTATTAGTATTATTATTATTATAACCTATGCATTTGCATGTACTAGAGAGAGAGAGAGAGGAAGAGAGAGAGAAGAGAGAGAGGGAAGAAAGAGTTGTATTTCTGTGATGGATTGTAATGTAACGCATTACCGTAATGTAAGGTATGAAATCAGTGGTCTGAAGAGTACAACAGCTACAAAATTAAAGATGTCAGTTTATGTACAAATTATGTACAGGTCAGTTTATGTACAAATTAATAAATCACTCTCTTCCTTGGTGTTTGACTCTATGTTTATCCAAAATAAAACTGTACATTCATACCTCACTAGACAAACCAATGAATTCCATTTACCACTGTTTAGGACAATTTTTTGCAAAGTCTATATTCTCCTTCGCTGGACCTAAACTCTGGAATTCCCTTGACAGCAGTATAAAAGAATCTCTAAGTTTCAACACTTTTACTTTGAAATTAAAGCAAATGCTTATTAATTCTTATATTACTGGGGATTTGCATTTTGAAAGCTCCTAACTGATTTCTCTTGCTGCTAACGCCTTTATTTTGTTTACTTTATTCCATAACCATTATGTTATATCATTCATATGAAGACAACTTCTCGGTAAGACCAAGGTCTCATGTGTCCTGGCTTCGACCCCCAATATTCTCCTCCTTTGCCCTTCCCTCTGTCTTCCTGTCCCTTTCTATCTCTTTAAATTAGCCTTTCCACGTGTATGTAAGAGAGCTGCTTTGTTATAATATGTGTGTGCGTTTGAGTACGTACTCGTTTTGTGTTCTGGTTCCGTGGATTATGTTAAAATGTCTCGTGTATTACTATTATATTGCGACTCCGAGGGGACTGCATTCTACAAGCTTGGCTTTTTAGCAGTCCCCCTCCATTTCCGACCTTTTCTTTGTTATGATTCAGTCACATTTGTCCTTGTACTTCTTCTACCAAAATATGTTTTTTTTTTGTTTCATGTAAACAAATGACGTGTATTTAAATTTCATTTGGACATGTAAAAGTTACTTTGTACTGACTTTGTGTATATGCAATGTCATATTATATGCTTTGGCCGGAAATGAAATAAAAAATGAATGAATGAATGAATGAATGAATGAATGAATGAATGAATGTCGCAATCAACTGTGGTATGCCTATATAATGGTGGCAATAAAAACATTTCCATTAACTTCTTAATATTCCACTCAAAATAATCCGCAAAAGGGCGAATGAGTACAGCTATGTAATCACAACGTCATGAAGCAAATGTGTGTTGTCTTGACTAATTTAGCACAGTCCGTAGCGATCTGTCCACAATTAAGCTACCTAATATTAAAGCAATGCACGGTAGAGGGAAAAAAAAATCAATTTTCATTGTTGTTGTTGTTGTTGTTAAAACTGTTTTCATGCAGCTTAAAAGCGATTCCTTAACTCCCAATAAATATTGGGAAACACACACACACACACACACACACACACACACACACACACACACACACACATTTTGTATAGGTTTTATATGCGGTGGTTACATAGATAAAAACTTTTTGCCAGTATCAGATATTTTCGAACTATGGAGATGCCATTTCTCCGGCAACTACATTAATCACCCACAACAAAGCTCTCCTTAACCTCCTATCACCAATACTATACTTTCGCATGATATATATATATATATATATATATACATAGATATACCGGGTGTCCCCCCCCCCGAACAACAAAAAAAAACAAAAAAAAACACCAAAAAAAAACCGGAACGGTGGATTTTCAGTACCTTGCGTTCTAAAAGTTATATATTTTTGACATTATTAGAAAGAGCATCTTCCGCAAAAGACCATGATACCGAAATCATTAAATTTGGTTCAGTACTTTTTATTCTACGCCAATTTCTGTAAATGCAGTCATTTTCAATTTTTTGCGACTTATGAGATAATAATTTGGGTGCGACACGCGTTCCATACGGTGAATTGTGTATAAGCTCGTTGATCCATGTCAACAAAAGATAACGCTTTCATATTGGGAGCGCGCACACACACACACACAGACAAAGACACACACACTGTTTTTTCCTGGCCCGTGCCCAGTGTGAAAGCTGTATCATTTGTTGACATGGATCACCGAGCTTACACAATATTCACCGTATGGATCGCGTGTCGCACTCAAATTATTATCTCATAAGTCGCAAAAATCCGGCGAAATTTGACAATGACTGCATTTTCGAAATTGGCGTAGAATAAAAAGTACTGAACCAAATTTAATAATTTTGGTATCATAGTCTTTTGCGGAAGATGCTCTTTCTAATGATGTCAAAAGATATATAACTTTTAGACCACAAGGTACTGATAATCCACCGTTCCGCTTTTTGGGGACACCCTGTATATAGATGAATGAATAAATGAATGAACGAACTGACGAACGAATGAATGAATAAATGAATTGATTAATTAATGAGTGAAATGAATGGGTATATCTGGCAGTGCTGGCCTAGTGGGTATACATCAGGTAAATGCGACCATATAGTTACTATCATTCTTAATTCTATTGCTATTATCATCTTTATTGTCATCATATTCTATCTGTTTAGTTTCATATGCTGTCATGCAATGCATTGGTTATGTTTTTGTTAATGAATATTACAAGCACGCTGCTTTCTGTGAAAATCATTTGAATGGAATTCATAATGCAATGTGAGAATAATGACGTATTAAATATAACACCGAGGCATAATTTGAGGTATGTAGAAGAAGCTTTGGATCGTCTAATTATGTCCAAACCTGCCGAACTAAACCTTGATATTTCATACATTCTATCATACACATCTGTGCTTTGGGAGCAGTATTTCCGCAATAACTTTGCATATGTTCATTGGTCACGGGCATCTCTCTTTTTCCTTAATTTCATTTTGATTGTAGTAAAATTTACAAAACCACGAAACTTTACATCGATGGATGCTAAACCTTCTTTCACAACTCATTTAACGTGATCAATCGTGTGCAGACTCAGAAGCTATAGTCGAGTAGGTATACTAGTAATAGTAGTAGGCCTAGTAAGTATATAGTAATGATGATGATGATAATGATAATAATTATAGTAATAATAATAATGATAATAATAATAATGCTTGTATAGCGTAAAACACAAAGTACATAATTATGCCCCTAATCACATAGTATGTGCTAAAAAATTGAAAGATTATACAAGAACATACAATTTAAATTACAGTTTCCATTCTTTATCTGATTTTTTTTTTCCTTCACTCAGGGTGCCAATGTCCTTCAAAACAGAGATGCAGATTTCAAAGCGACTTCATATTGCTATGGTAACAACTGTCCTGGCAGTATATATGGGTACGCAGTTTTCGCACTATTTTAAAAGAGATAGACAAGGTGTAGACAGTCGGATAGATTGATAGATATAAGATTGCTACGCATTAATTTTGAAGATGAACAATAAGATGGGAAGTGGTTTGTATAAAGCGTTGATATTTTTATAGATCATGATCATTATGCACGTCCATGTTTATATAATAATGTAGTCGTATACACTCTAAAACATCCGGGTCAGTCTGACCCGGAAAGGGTCTGCTGGAGCCACACTCGGTTCCGGGTCAGAAATGACAAGGAATGGGGTCCTGACCCCATTCAGAGTCATAAATTAGGTCAGGGTGACCCCATTCCGGGTCTTAATGACCAAATTCCAAGTCATTTTTTACCTGGAACGGAGTGTGACCCCAACGGACTCTTTTCCGGGTCAGTTCTGACCCAGAAGTTTTTATAGTGTAGGCTTACGTTTGAATAATCTATAAATTTTGATATATAGTATTGATATCTGTTCTAGATTTGCTACATTGGGTAAATAATATTATCTGAGAGGCAAAAAGTAGCAGACGGCAGAGGGCACAATAAGGTTATGAGAAGAATAAAGACATGAAAACCTGATCAGTGTGAGTGATTCATAGATCAAAGATTATATAACTGGTATAAAAAGCAATAAGTTGTCTGTAAATTCAGACTTACATTTGATTTTATCGTAAATCGTTATACTCAAGGATTATACTGAATTGGACAACTTACGAATTTCATCAAATAATAACATGATTTGAAAACAAGAGATTATAAAGCAGAGGGGTAAAGATATGATTCATTAGTTTACTTCAATTCGTCTACCTTCTGTACCAATGAAATTTGTAAGATCGCAACTGCTGATCTACATTTTGTAAAAAAAAAAAAAAAAATAAAAATAACGGGAATCGAACCGGTAATCTACTGCCTTCGGGGCAGTGACCCTATACCACCAGCATGATTTCTAGACTTCATTGCGCACAAATTCGTAGTGTAATAACCTTATTTTATGTACTTTGTGACTGCATTGACCTTTGATCTCATGATCCCAAACATAACTTTTTTTTTTCTTACTTCAACATGAACACACACTGCAAGTTTGGTAAAAAACAAAACAAACAAACAAAAAACGATATCCGTTCTTCGGTTATTAAGATATTAGGTTTATCAATGTCCTTTATGATCCGTGTTTTACTTTGGCCATCTGACCTTCTGACCCAAATTTCGCAGTTTGTTTCTAACTGCACTATGAACACAGACTGCAAATTTGATAAAAATGTGATCCTTCGTTCTTGATTTATTGAAAGATTAAGCTTATTTTATATCCTTTTAACATGACTCCTGCGTGGCTTTTGACCTCATGACCCCCAAATTTGTATCTTTCTTACCTCATTATGAATACATCGTACAAATTTCGCGAAAATTTCTTCAGCCGGTCTCGAGTTTTCTCGTACACAAACAGACAGACAGACACGTCGA
>NW_027273736.1:0-14347 GCF_040938485.1 Diadema antillarum | reverse complement strand
TTATTGTTTGATGTTTCATCGTCATATTTGGCATATGGGTAGAGCAAGTCATACTCTACATGACCGCATACTTGAATTTATTTTTCAAGGTCACCCATAGAGGGCGCTATTTACCAAAATATAAAGAAATACATAGGAAATATGCTAAAAACATGATTTTTCTGTATAATTTCTTTATCTCCAGTATGCATAGACCAATATCCTTCATATTTGCCACAAATGATGTGCAAGTCAAAGGTCATCATTTATTATGGTTGAAATTTCTCAAGGTCACTGCATGGGGTGCTATTCACAACAAAATAAAGAAATACATTATGAGACCTGTGATGTATTGTTTGGGATAGGTACATGCATATATTCCCATAATATTGGAATTTTAAGTTTGCAGATTGATAATGTGATAAACAAATGATATCAGAGGTATAACTTGGGTGAAGGAATCAAAATGACACAAAATATAACGGCAATCTTGGGAAAATACTGTTATTTTCAAATATCTCTATTATATCTATTGTTTTATGCTGCTGTCACAGAAAAAACAAAGGAAATAATAGGAAAAACATTTCAGGGCCATAATTACTTCACATTTTGCTTCTTCAGCAAATTTCAGCCAAGAAATGCCCATTTCATACATTGTAATATTGTAAATTGGAAGTGGAACAGAAAAATACTCAAAATATGACTGACATGGTTGTCAGTTTATGGTTTCCATGGCAACCAACAATATCAAATATAGCTAAACTATATAACAAAATGTTCAGAATAAGATTTTAGGAAAAGTCACCAAATTTGGTTAAAATTGGATTAAGGGCGAAGGAGTGGCGAATGGAAATCTGGTAGGGGGCACAATGTGCCCCCCCCCCCCCCCTTGGGCTTAAGCGCCTTTATTACTCCAAGCCATGCATGAGCATAATATATACATATTTGTGGACAGGGCAAACAAAAATGGAGATATTCACGACTCACAGTGTAGTGACCATAAGGATTTGATTGGGCTTTTATAAACTTTTTCTTTATTACGCCTATATCAGGTGAAATACTGAAAATCAAATTAATGATCTAAATTTTATGTTGCCGATGAGTCAATATTTATTGCACATTTATCGTTGGAATACATTGTACGTTTTGTTTTTTCTGAATCAAACGTGTATAATCAAAAATAATATTCCATTTCAATTGAATTGAATTGAATATCTAGAATTTTCGCCTTGAAAGCCCCTTCGTAGCGTGGAAGGAGAGTTTGTGTTAAATGAAGGGTGATGTAAGGAGTGAGCCATGGACTATATAAACACATGGAAACAATTACCGTCGGTTTTTTTTTCTGTCTGTAAGTAACGAGACGGAGCTCGACTACATAACGTCAGCACCAAGCAGCATTACCAAGTGGGAAATGGCCGCCGTCAGCGTGTCACAACTCTATGGGATGTGCGTGGCAGCTCCCTCGTTCGTCACAGTGTTCCAGAACTTCTTCATTCAGCTTCACCTGCCGTACTCAGTGGTCAGGATGGAACAGATGCAGGTGTTAGTGACGATTTTCAACTACGGGAGAGTACGGCTGCAGGTACACACATGATAACAAACTCAGAGTACTCAGAGCGTATTTGTTATACCTCCGCCAAGAAGTGTCGCCGGAGGCATTATGTTTTGGGGTTGTCCGTCCGTTCGTCCGTCCGTCCGTCCTTCCGGCCGCAGTCAATTTTGGGACAGCGTAACTAAATAAACCGTTTGAGGCTTCCTGATGAACTTGGCATGTATAATATGTATGAGTGAGCAAAGTTGTGCCTATCAACTTTTTGGCGCATGTGATCAATGTCAAGCTAGGTCAGAAAGTGAAGGTTAAATGCTCGAAATTTCACTATATTCCCCCATATCTATGCAATGCCTGAAGTTATTTTCTTGAAACTTAGTATACACATGAAGTACCAAATAAAGATTCTTCAGTGTTCATTCTTCTTCTTCATTCTTCTTGTGTGTGTGAGTGTGTGTGTGTGTGTGTTTTAATGTAAGCTATGTATGTTTTGGAATGTGTTTTAGACATTAGAGATTTTTCTCACCATAAATACTCATTGAAATAAGCTCTTTGGTTTTGACATATACGTGAACATGTTATTTTTGTTATGCCTCCGCCACGAAGTGTCGCAGGAGGCATTGTGTTTTCGGGTCGTCCGTCCGTCCGTCCATCCCTCCGTCTATCCGTCCGTCCGTCCCTCCTTTCGTCCTTCCGTCCTTCCGTCCGTAGTCAATTTTGTGGAAACCGTAACTAAAAACCGTTTGAGATATCCTTATGAAACTTGGTATGTATATGTATGAGTGAGTGAAGTTGTGCCTATCAACTTTTGGGTGCCCATGCTTAAGGTCTAAGGTCAAAAGGTCAAGGTTAAATGCTCGAGAAAAATCACTTTTTTTCCCATATCTTTGCAATGCCTGAAGTTATTTTCTTGAAACTTGATACATACATGAACTACCAAACAAAGATTCTCCAGAGAGAGTTTTGGGTGGTGAGGTCGAAGGTCAAAGGTCATAGGTCAAGTGAAAATGTTAAAATTTCACTTTCTTCTCTATATCTCACAAATGGTTCAATGTATCTTCATGGAACTTGGCATATATGCATGTACTGACTGGCAGTTATTATCTAGGTAATATAGGGGTCAGGGGACAAAGATCAGGGGTCAAAGCTCAGGGTAAACTCCTTAAAATTTCACTATTTCCCTATTATCTATGCAGTGCTTTCATAATTTTTCTGAAATTCAGTGTATGCATGTATTACCAAATAGAGATTCTCTTGGAGGTCAAAGTTCAAGTGAAATAAGTGCTAAATTTTACTCATAAAAGGGTAAGAAGTCTAGTAAAAATCCTAAAATCCCCAAATACCTGCACTTTTAGATAATACATCCATTCATTAGAATAAACCTGGTTCAAGGGAAGTGAGCATTCAACACATTTGTGACAAACATTTCATTTTTAATAGTATTTTGTCCATTATGCGAAGCTGTCATCACACATTGTCAAGACATTGTACTATAGACCTATTAGGAGAACCATGCATTATGGCGGAGGCATACCAGTCGCCATAGCGACATTTCTAGTTACAAATATGCATGTCTGATATCCGTCAGTGCTTTGTATATTATTCTATTGCAAAAAAAAAAGAGGAAAATCAAATTTGGATCGAATTGACATTGAGTTGAAAAATGGTTTACAAAATGAGAACGCGAGCCATTTACCTGCGATATAAACATTCTGTCTCTAGATTTCGTATACTCATTAATTCTTCCTTCCAAAGGTTGACGTAAGCTTCTCCACTCCGGATGGTCTGTGTGCAGGAAACGGAACGAGGGGAGCCATACAGCGAACCTTGATTGTCCGTCCCAACGATGCCAACACCACCACCTTCCTCGTTCTACCAATAGAGGTGGGCGAGCACCCAATCAGGGTGGAGGCAAGGGCGAGGTCTGGCAGTGTTAGGGACCAGGTCGAAAAGAAGCTCCGAGTCGTGGTACGTTTCGAGCGCTATCATTTCATTTTCATTTCATTCATATTCCACACTAATAAAACGGGTAAATCACATCTACAGATCAATGAAAATATTATAGATTGATGAACATTGATGAAGAGAAAGGTTAAGACGGGAGTAGTATTGCGCACCCTTCATCAGGCAGAATTAATGAGAGTCTACGTTTTACAATGGAGAAGTAGCAATGCAGTATTTTCGCTCACAAGGAAATATAACGTAAGTGTAGTAGGGACATTTTCAGCTGAGTAAAATTCTAAGTTGTGATGAGCACATTAGCACGTCATCTCCCAGTGGGGGCCCTGTGCCATAGTGGATAAGACTCCCGACTCTAAGTCGAAAAATGCCGGAGGACACGAGTTCGATTCCCGTCCAGTGCTGTAGTCCTTGGACAAGATATTTTTAACTACCATCCCTCTTGACCCAGGAGTATAAAATATGGGTACCTGGCAACGCTTGGCCATTCATGATGGCAGGGCCCTCTGGTAGAAAAGTGACAACACTGAAGAGACTACTCTGAAAAACGACTAAAGAGGACCATATAATTATTCTTATTATCATCATTCACCACAGTCTGACGTGGTATCGTGGTATCAGTATCGAAAGCCGGTTAATATTTTAAATCATGTTACATTCGAAATTAGCGGAGACTTAAAGGAAAGTCAAGCCAAAAGAGCAATGTAGATTGAGTGAAAGCAGCAACATTAATAGAACACATCAGTGAAAAATTGACGAAAATCGGACAATCGACGCAAAAAATATGAATTTTTAAAGTTTCTCTTTGAGTTTGGGTATCCTTTAAAGTGGGAGAATTAGATTGATAATTACACTTAGCCATGTACGTGGACTATGTTTTTTTTTTATTTGTCTATCTTCTATTGTTATCAGGCGCAAGCAGTGCGGAAGAAAGCTATTGAATCCTTGACCATTTTTGAGGAAAATCGGACAATCGATACAAAAGTTATGAATTTTTAAAGTTTCTTTTTGGGTTTGGGTTTCCTTTAAAGTGGGAGGATAATATTGAATAATAGTCATGTACCTTGATTGTGTTTTTTTTTTCTTTTTTTTTTTCTATTTTTATCAGGCTCAAGGAGTGCGGAAGACAGCTGTTGAATCCGTGACCATTAACCCGAGCGAAATTCTGCTGGATGAGGGAAGTAGTACCACCACGCAAGCCCCGGCCAATGTCCGCGGTATGTGCCACATACTGGTATACCTGCTCTCATAACAGGCATGACAGTGCAGTGAAGTTTAAAAAATTATGAGATTCGACTTGCTTATCAATTGTGGCAAATATGAAAATGATTGGTCTTAAATGAGACATATATACATGCACTGGGGATAAAGAAATTACTAGTATACCGAAAAATCCTGTTTTGGGCACATTTCCTATGTATTTCTTTATATTTTGGGAAACAACACCCTCCATGGATGACCTTGAGAAAATTCAAATGTACGGCCGTATAGAGTTTGAGTTGCTCTACCCATGTGCCAAATGTAACGATGATACATCTGACAATAACAAAGTTAATAGAGCTTTGGGCCATGGAAGGGTCAAAATAGCTTAGGCTTTATAGGGTTAATACGAATAAGCATCTATCTCAGTATACCACTATCCAGTGCCGTATATTAAGAGAGTCTGGCCAACTGCTACAGTCAGACCGCAACGTCCTGAAAAGCCTTCGCATTTATCGTACGCGTATGCATGGACCTCGCGGACATGAATACGTAATGAGCTGGGAGACCACATTTTTAGAGTCTCTGTAAATCTAAACGACATTATCAATCTTCATGATTTATACATCGATGAAAAGCTGAAGAGTTGTACTTTGATGAAATTCGACCACTTAAAAGGTTATGACATATAAAATATACTGAACAAGGAAATTATAAAACACAAAATTTGCATATTTTTCATTTTTCTTAAGGGGTACACTAGACCAACGAAATTAAGGTGGACCAAAATGGAAGAGGTATAAAATGAAAGAGGAAATATCATTCTATGAAAACATAATGACTTTATGTGGACTGATCTTATGAACGGGTCAGGTTGGCGAATAAATCATCGCGTTGTACAGTTAATTTTTGACGAGATTTCAGTTTGCCGCGAATACGCGTTTCTGATTGGTTAATTCCCTCTCTTAAGACTCTCTTAATATACGGCACTGCCACTATCCTAGAGTAAAGACGGTTAGACACTTGTGACTTTTGGATGTGATGTGATGGTGAGGTTCAAAGAGTTCAATATCCTGCCGAAATCATAGCCTTCATATTAAAACAAAATTGTATCATGAGCTTCGTTATTGGAATGGCAACAATGTGCAGGATTCTTGCTTCAAAGTTTAGTGATTTCTCGCCCATCCACAGACTCTTTCCACCTCTAACCCCTTTCCGCTTTCAGAATTAAAGTTGTTTTTTTTCACGCTGTCTGAGACAAGTTTCATCACATTGATGTACCAGCATACATGGCATGGCATAGGCTGTCATGTGGATTGATAAAAACTTATTTGCGATTATTTCTGAATTTCTTCATTTAATGATTGCTCAATGTTTCCTTTATTTCTTTGCTTCAATCTGGATTTTTTTTTTTCTTTTCAATCCTGAGGCATACATTTTTATGAGAAATCCTTGTTCAATGATTGTACCCATTTGATCAACTTCACAGTTGACAGTTATCGGCCCAACCGCGAAAATCAAGTTTCCAAAATGAACGTGTCTCTTCCACGATACTCCATTATGGGTACGGAGACGTGCCTCGTTAGTATGATTGGTGAGTCTTATATTTCTTTTTCTTCTTTATAAAACACCTAGATAGATCCTTGTCATTTGATTGGTTGTTAGCCATTGATCGTTCGTCCCATTTCATTATGACGTCATCATTCGTGCAATTGTGGCTCCATCTACCGTGCCATTTTGAGCCATACGATTTGCTCCATTGCACACATGCACAGCGAGGGTCCAGTACACTATGCATGTAAATGCTTGAGTTTGCAGTGTGTGTATGCGACAGCGCACTAGCGTAAAGCGCTTAGTGAGCATTCTCTCGATCTCAGATCCCGCACATTCTCTCGTGTTTCTAAATTCATAAAATATAAAATGACAAGGATCTATTCCAGGTGGTGTGTAGAACAAATGATAAATGTTTTTTATTCTTACAATGGACAGAATATTTCATTCGGTGAAAGATAAAATTATTGATCTATTCAACGAGGCGCAGCGAGTTGAATGGATCTTTTCATCTTTCACCTCATGAAATATTCTGTACACTGCATTCATAAATATGCATTATTTGAATTCATATCATTTTATCTTTAGTTTCCAGTTGCTGCAATTGTAAAAGACTAACAGCTACAGGTGTGGTATACTACTTAAGATGCTCTGCTGTCGTTTGGTGTTACACTTTATCTTATAGGCAATCACAAATTATATGAGTGATGTGTTCTAACTTTTCAACATAGCTTTAAGTTCCATTTGACACTTCGCCACAAAGTGCATTTTACTTTGATATTGATTATAGCGGATTACTTTAACGCAAAACAAGAAAATCTTCAGCCCTCCCCACTCAGGTGGTCATTTCTGTACTGCATGCATGTTCCTGATCTGTCGGAAAAAGGGGTACTACATGTAAAAAAAAATATTTAAAAATGTATTAAAAATATGAAATAAAAATAAATAAATAGAATAGAAAACATCTGAAATCTCCTTGAAATAGGGGTCTTTTAGTATTCTTTACCAACATATTTTTGTTTAGAGGTAGTTTTTATTTTTACCAGCACAAATCTAAAATAAGAAATTGGAATAAAATTTGTTTCAACCCCCAATGTGTTTGTCTCGATCCTCCCAAACATTGCTTGCTGTGCATGTTCTGCTTCAACGCAGGCCGCACTGGCCCTCTTTTAGTAAGACATTGCAAAAAAAAAAAAAAATATGCGCAGCACATAGGCCTACATCAAGCCATTTTGGACGTACGGACGCTAGCAGGCTTCAATTCCTAAGCCCATGATAGGGGTCGAAATCCAAGGGTTATCCACGAGCTCGACACCCACGAGTCATACAGCTGAATATAGCTCGACACTAGGCAAAAAGGCTTACCAGTGACACTAAGCAAAAAGGCTCACCAGCTCGACGATAGGCAAAAAGGCTCACCAGCTCGACACTAGGCAAAAGGGCTCACCAGCTTGACACTAGGCAAAAAGGCTTAATAGTGACACTAAAGCAAAAAGGCTCACCAGCTTGACACTAGGCAAAAAGGCTTACCAGTGACACTAGGCAAAAAGGCTCACCAGCTTGACACTAGGCAAAAAGGCTCACCAGCTTGACACTAGGCAAAAAGGCTCACCAGCTCGACACTAGGCAAAAAAGGCTCACCAGCTTGACACTAGGCAAAAAGGCTCACCAGCTTGACACTAGGCAAAAAGGCTCACCAGCTTGACACTAGGCAAAAAGGCTCACCAGCTTGACACTAGGCAAAAAGGCTCACCAGCTTGACACTAGTCAAAAAGGCTCACCAGCTTGACACTAGGCAAAAAGGCTCACAATGGGCTACATCAGTACATGTGTATGTATATGTACATGTATAAAGCATTGAGTCTCCCGTATCCGGCCAAA
This sequence comes from Diadema antillarum, assembly GCF_040938485.1. Classification (NCBI taxonomy): domain Eukaryota; kingdom Metazoa; phylum Echinodermata; class Echinoidea; order Diadematoida; family Diadematidae; genus Diadema; species Diadema antillarum. Next base: position 6,228 of record NW_027273736.1, on the reverse strand, counting down.
TCTCTTATCCGGATGAGCCCCAGTCCCGACTTGTCCGGATACGAGAAGTTCAACTGTACTTTTCTTTCAACCCAGTGGAGGGGAAGAACAATGGGGAGCACATAAAAAAAAATCACCACAGTCCACCAGACCAGTGAGTTGGAGGCACACATGATCAACTTCTTGTTGTTGCAACATGTTTTTCATTTCTTAATTGTTATCAATGTATACACCTGGGTCACTGTGTTGCCCACAACTTGCATCAAGGAGGGGGGCGGTCGACTTCTGGGAGCTCGAAATAAATCACCATGGTCCCAGGCATCAGTGATTTGGAGGGGCACACTATCAACTCCTCATTGCTGCAACTTGTTTTGCATTTCTTTAACTGTTTATGTGCTATGGTGAAAACCCCCTGCGTGCCACATTATTCAGAGACAGCAACATAGTCATGCATTGGGGAAGCATTCATTTTTTAAATCTATGTAACTCATGTAGATTCTGGTTGCCCTCGACATGTAATATGCAATGTTGTGGAGAAAATGACAAGCTTTGCTTTGATATGAATTGTATTGACAAATCTATGATTGTCTTTCTGACAAATGACAAGTAGACACATTATTGTAGAGACATGACTTTCGAACACAAAACAGTAACAGAAATTTAGAATTTACTCGCAAATCAAGTAGGCAACACCACTCGATAGTCAATCACCACATTAAATGCAAGCTACATGTGACAGGAATAGAACTGCGAGAAACACTAGCATTGTCCTGTAGCATTTGGTGATGAGCACAATATGCGAACTTGGCACGCCGTCAACTGAGCCAGGTGTGCGAACGTGGCACATGAAGAATCATTTGTTGTCGGCGAACTCACCTGGGTCACTTTGTTGCCCACGACTTGCGTCGCTTCCTTGACCGGCTTCAGGATCTTCTTGGTCATCGCCGTGGAGGCTGAGTCGTCCCCGTTCTCGTCGTCGTCGTCGAGCCCGAGTTCGACCGGCACCTCCTCAAGGCTGCGCAGGCTGTGGACCGAGACGTCCTTGCGCAGCACCCGGTACTTCGTCAGGTCCGAGTCGGAGGCCGCAGAGGGTAGATTCTTAGCAAAATTTCCTGCGTGGAGGAAGAAAGTGGACTCAGGGAAATGACATTTTGCACCTCAAAAACTTGGTGGTGATTGATGGCAACATGATATCTTGGCAACACTTTGAATATGGTAAAACCAGAAACATTTGCGGCACGAAACTTTTGCAAATTCAATTTTTTTTTTGCAATTCAATGAAACTTCATTTCCAATATTAAACACTTGCTTGTTATATCGATACAGATTCAAAGAAAGCAATATGTACAATGCATTAAAACAATAAATGTGCATACATACTTATGGAACTAATTGTTCAAAATAATTGTCACTGGCATTCAATGCATTGTAAAAAAAAAATTGAATACATTTTACTTTCACAAATCTTGGCTTCTCGCAAAATTCATGAAAGTTTCATGCACGAGAGAATTTCTGGATTTACGGTACTGTAAACATCAGCTGCTAAGTGGCTCAAAAACATATTTACAGGTTCCTGAATTTGCGCTGTGCAATATTATTGTCAACCCATTAAAAATGCGCTTAGAATATTGTGAAGATATAATTTTCATGGGTTTTTTTTTAATTCATAATTTTTAAAAGTATCGCGAAATATGCAAAAATTAATGTATTTCAAAAATGTATGTGTTCACAGTAATTCAGAATTACAATTTGAAGCAATGCTGCATCAGAATCAACTCCATTGGATAGATGATTATGGATGTAATATCAGTTGCTTTTAGTGCCAAAGCATACTTTTTTTTTTCTCACCAAGCCCTGACATGAACTTCCTCATGGAAAATAAAAATCCATTTATATGCTCCTATTTGAAACAATTATTTACTGCACGGGCTTGATTAATATATTGTTGTTGTTGTTGTTGTTGTTGTTGTTGTTGTTGTTGTTGTTGTGGTGGTGGTGGTGTTTTTTTTTTTGGGGGGGGGGGTAATATTGGCATTGCCTGGGATAAATCATCTCTGATAAAGCCTCATATTACTTTTAAAGTAACAACAAGAACAAGCTCTGTAACTCTGAATCTCTATATTTAGCAATCATCATTAGTTGTAAATCTTAAAAATGACGTACAATGTAGGAAGTACTGCTGCGCTTGGCAAAAAGCAATACCCTTCAGGTAAAATGCACTTTACTAAAAAAAAAAAAAAAAAAAAAAAAAAAAAGAAGAAAGAAATAGAAACAGATGGAAAAAATCTGCCAAGAAAGAAACTGAAACAAACAGGGGGAAAAAATCTGCCCTGAGCAGCACTTTCTTAATTTGCATGCAGTGTTTCATCATGCAGGACAGTACATCCTCATTAACTTCATCCTCTCTGTGTACCAGGGGTTGCGTGAACATGGCAAACGATATTTAACCAACATTGAAATGTATGGCATGAGTTCAGTTCCTAATGTGTCCCATGAGAAGTCATTTCATCCTCTTACCTAATGCATACAGAATGTCTGAAAAATGACCCCTTTCCAACTTTCTCTTCTTTTTATTCCTTGTTGACGGCAGACTCAATCTTTTATCCCACAAGATAATTTTCGTCATGAATAAATCACTCGCGGTGACTCTGCTGTTTCATCATCTTTCATCTCTTTTAATATGTTGTTGTCATCACAGATATGATATTTTGCATTATATGACTGGGCTATCAGTATTTATCAGTGCCACTGAAATAATTAGCCGTGGTAATTGACAAGGTCATACTTTACGACCCGCTTTCCTCGAGGAATGCTAATCAGATGGCAAATGATCTTCTTCTCTGTCAGTGAATGAGCGAGCAGACGATGACGTGACGAGAATTTTTGCGACGCCAACTACAAATGAAGACCAACTAACTGCCTGCTTGGGCAGGAAGGCAAGCCCATTAGTGGGATGTCTTGCCAGAGGAGATATTCAAATTCAAATGTACGTATCAAAACATTATAAATATATGAATGATAGTGCTTTTATGATGCGATGAAAGGCTAGTCACATCAAATTTGGTTGGAGAGGAAATTTTAAGGGATCGCCTCACTCCACGTTCAACATTTATTCAAAGAGAAAAGTTCTAAAAAGCTTTCTAAATCCCACAAAAAATGGGTAATTCACCAAATTTTGAAGACTATCATGTTTTTGCCAAGAGATAGCATTTATCACAATCACAGAAGTGAATAAGACAAGAAAATGGTATCATTGCATTATACCTCTTCATTTAGCTAGTATGTGCGATATCATACATTATTTTCTTTTTCTTTTTTTGGTCTAATTCAACATATGAGAAATTTCCTTCTCATAACAAAGTCATCATGACAAAATTGTCTCTTGAACAATTTCACATGAAGGAAAAGATATATTCTTGATGAATGCCAAATAGGGTTAACCTCCAGTGAGCCTGAACAAAACACGACTGACCACTTTGACATGCGACCCACAATTTTTTGCGACGGCAACTACGAACGAAGACCAACTAACTGCCTGCTTGGGCAGGAAAGCAAGCCCATTAGTGGGATGTCTTGCCAGAGGAGATATTCAAATTCAAATGTACGTATCAAAACATTATGAATATATGAATGATAGTGCTTTTATGATGCGATGAAAGGCTAGTCACATTAAATTTGGTTGGAGAGGAAATTTTAAGGGATCGCTTCACTCCACGTTTATTCAAAGAGAAGAGGTACGTTGAACAAAAAAGCTTTCTAAATCACACAAAAATGAGGAATTTACCAAATTTTGAAGACTATCATGTCTTTGCCAAGAGGTAGCATTTATCACAATTACAGCAGTGAATAAGACAAGAAAATGGTATCATTGCATTATACCTCTCCAGTTGGTTAAACTATGCAATATTACAGGGGTTTTTGTCTATAATTCAACAAGTGAGGATTTCCTTCTCATAACAATGTCATAATGACACAATCATCTCTTGAACAATTTTACATGAAGGAGAAGATTTATTCTTTATGAACACATGTCAAAATGGAAATTCAGTCAAGATTGGTATGCACATGAATGGGAAACTTGCCATTACATTATGTTTACAGCTTGTGACTCACGTCACTCTTTTGGACAAAAATGTGAATGATTTGAAATTCTACACCTTCCATCATTATTTTTATTGCTGACCTTGAGGAAGCTTTCACTGTTTCTGTTAATATCAGAATCTATGATATCAATGAGAAGTTTACTTGACTATAATGTGGACTTTCACTTGCAGACTCTAGAACTATTGAACTATTCTATTTAGGTTTGGTTAAAAAAAAACAAAAAAAAACAAAACAAAAAACAAACAAACACACAAAAAAAAAAAACCTTATTGATTAAATCATTGAGGATGAGTCCCGAGTATACTCAGGCAAGCATCTCTGGGAAATGCGTGTTGTAGCAAAATCAAAACGTCTTCAACGGGTTAAAGACAGTGTCACTTATGATGAAATTAAAGATAAAATTGACAATAACGTTGGCATGGCTTTGAGTTTGCCGAAGAGCTGGTTGAGGACAGTGATGGCAAAGCCTGTTAGGCCTTTTCTATGCACTTAGAAAGAAACTGCATCAAGAAATATCAGAGGAGAATGAAAAATGAATTTGACATCTTTGGTATCAAAGCATCGTTTACATCATCCTTGCATACTGTACGTTGAACAACTTTAACTGTTTAACTCAAATCTACAAATGGGACTCATTCCTCCGTCTTGCCTCGCTTCATATAAATAACTTCATGACCTTGTTCATTACACTCGAACAATTCAGGACAGAGTGCACCTAACCTGGTGATGTGGACAGAAGTTATTTGTAATCTCCATTTTCATTTGATGGTGCACTGTCACGCAAGGAGTGACCAAATGAATTGATATCCTAGCATTCATTCGCCCCATCATAGAAATCGGTCGCGCGTAGAAAATTTGCCGTAATGAGATTTGTCCCACTTAACGTTCCACTTCTCCTGACTTTATCAGGGTCACTTGCGAATTGTGGGTCGCCTGTCAAAGTGGTCAGTCGTGTTTTGTTCAGGCTCACTGGAGGTTAACCCTATTTGGCATACTCTTTCTTGCATCTCTTTACAGTATTAACTCTGCTTATACACAAATTTCAAAAGGATTACAGTACAATCTTCCTGCAAGCCTTAAAGGGACTGTACAGTACTAGTTGAGGTGAGGATTCAGGTTTATAACATTTTTTTGTGAGATAAGGAGAAACCTCTTATGAAATATGAAAGAACATGTAATTTCAAGAACGATGCAATGTTTATTTGATGAGAATTGGCCTCGAAATGGCCGAGATATCCAAAAAAAGTGATTCTAATAAAATTGGCAGGCCAAGACTTTTATTAGGATCTCTGTTTTACCTTGTTTATAGATATCTCAGTCATTTCAAAACCGATTTTCATCAAATAAATTTTTGATTCCCCTTAGAATTGTATGCTCTTTTACATTTCATAGAGTGGTTTCTAAATATCTCACAAAATTTCACAAGCTGAATTCTCACCTCAACAAGCACTGTACAGTCCCTTTAACTTACATAACCTTGTGCCTCCGATGATGATTGACCAATGCTGGACAGAGTGTAACAAAAACTGATGTAAGCTCAGGTCCCTTTTTGACTCCATTTTATTCCGTTGGCTCGCCACTATTTCACAAGCAGTTTTCAGCAGCTTCTTTTGCTACAAAACTGACCTATCATAAAATCCCTGTCAGCCCTTTATGTGCTCATGCACCCAGTTTTAAAAGGTGCATGGTCCCGGTGTTTTAGTCAAATGCGTACGCGGGCTCACGGCGCAAGTTTCCTACAGAGACCTACGCTATCGACTCCTCTTTAGCGCTTATGCTTTGGCCCACTTCCCCGAGTCCAAAGAAATCCGATTCACTGAAGTCAGTGGTCGGATCACAGTTCGACTCATGATTCGGCTGAGGGGGATGACAGCTTAAGCAAACTTCTTTTGTGATGTCATAATAACAAGCACATATGCACGCACCCTGGCATTACTACAGACTGCGCGATGCGCAGAGAAGACAACAAAGGCAACGTTAGTCAGCAACACCTACGCACATTACTCTTGATGACAGCTCAACTTCAGTAATCTTCGTATCAATGCTAACGGTGATCGGCAGTATCATCAACAGCGCCCTCTACACTACGGGGACTATGCCCCTTTAACTTGCCAAGTTTAATTTCATTAAACTTTGGTCATCCAT
>NW_027273735.1:0-13812 GCF_040938485.1 Diadema antillarum | reverse complement strand
TCTTTTTACGTTCTCACACATTGCCCACACCCCTTTGTTGGTGGCGGGGCTGCTGAGACAAATTTGGAAGCATCACGGTGTGGCTGTCTTCTCTTCTCTTAGTCAATTCTTTCATCGTCATCATCATCAATAACAACAATTTCCCTGTCGTCATCATCAGCAGCAGCAGCGACAGTGTCGTCATCACACTGTCATTATCATCATCATCACCAACACCACCACCACGTTAATTGGTGGTCCATGCACCCTCTAAACAGAATGCGTAATACAACATAAGGTGGTCCAAATAACAGATAAATATAACCTTCCATCAAATCCGCCTTCATCTAACTAATTATCTTCGTAACCCAATTGAGATGTTCCTTCCCTGGACTCTTCTCAGGTTGCTTGTACTGCAATGTTCTGTATGCCTGACATTTATCATTTACGAGCAGCTAAGAATAGGAGACAACGTGGGAAGAATAGCACAGCATGTTTGCCTTGTTTACCGTGCCATCGTGTGTCATCATCAACCCAGACGAGATATCACTGTGTTTATCAAAGGCAGAAATAGACCGTAGTGCTTCAATGAGTCGGGTTTCCACCATTACAGACGACAGTTATCCTTTCAACTACCGTTTTCAAGTGCCATATCACCATGGCAACAGATCACATGATACGGTGTGGTAGATCATCAGGACCCTCACCTCCCCCACCCTTTGATCTATCTGTTTTAAAGTAATCTTAGCTGGCCAAGTTGTCCTGGATTTCCGAGGATGCAACTTCATGGCAACGAAAAGTCATATCATCCACATCTGTCGGTGTTTTTAGTATTTGGAGCAGAGTTGGGTTTTCAAGAGCATTAACCAGTGTTCCATATTCGGTGTCAAGTACTTGTTGATAGAGGGCAGCATAGAGTTTCTCATGAATACAGCAGAAAGCTTGTAAGAAGAGCAACACAAGTTAAAGTTAGGAAAACACAAACTTCATCGGAATATCACTTCCTGGGAACGTAATCAATCTACTTCATTTTCATTTGCTGACGTCAAAATGACGTAGGTGACAACAATGGGATGAGCCTTGTCTAATTAGCGTGGGGAACTGTTACCTTATTTTCTCACCAGTTTCGTTTTCCTAATGAATAATGATTCATGTCTTTGTTTGTGCCACTCTTGTAACTGTACGTTTTGACTTCGTGTCGTAGAGTGTGCTATTCAGATTTCGCTGTTGTTATTTAGATTCATACTTCCCTCTTGTCATATTTAGTTATAAACCACAACTTTTCAATCCAAAAGTTTCATGTGAGTGAATGAAAAAAAAAAATCGGACAGCAACGATAATTGTACCAACGTACGTAGAGTACATGATGAAAAAATCAACAGCGAATTATATAGATAATCTCGCCTCCCTTGAATTGTCCGCAAATAACTTCTGATCTTATCCTTTTCATTTCTTTGTACTCATACATCGTTGTCTGAAACATATGCCTTTGATCTATCGCTATGTAGAAATCGTCGCTGGGGGAAGGTAAGGCTGACTAATGGGGACCCAGCTACGTTTCATTTAGAAGGCCAAAAATTCCCGCCCACTAGCTCCGCCTTTGACAGACAGCGAAATAATACGATCAGTGATGTTCTGGACGCTGCAATTCTGCTCAATTACCCACGTGTCATCTTGCTCTGGCAACCCTAGTTCAAAGTACCAACATCGCTGTAAACAGCAGACGAGATTCGCCAGCATTCTCTCTCATGCGTTTCATTTTTTTCTTCTTTTTTATGAAACTGTTTTTCCTCCGTATTTCGAATCATCGGACGGCCAAATCTAATCAGTAGCCGGACCATATCGTGGTCATGAGGTGACAGGAAGACACGAAAAGAGACCAGTGATTTCCCCTGAGTTGAATTTCCTCCCTCATCCCCTGGATGGGAAATTCACTTGTTGGCTGATGATGCGCTCCATTGGCACGTAATGTGGCGACTTCATGGTATCTGGGCCAAGTCAAGGGATGAGTAGGCTGTGTTCTGCTGGTTTTCTCGAAGCTACAATCATTCATGAATTAAAACTACTCCTCTTAGTAGAACAGTGGACACGGTTTCTGCCAAACGTGCTGCAGGTTTTCCACTAGAAAAAAAAAATCTTACAAGAAGTTGACAAACGGAAATAAATAAATCGTCCGGTTTTGGAAAGACATCCTCTTTTAAAGCAGCAACTGTGTGTTCGTTTATTTGCAAGATGGTTCCACATTAGCTGAGGAGAATGATAAATTGAAAAGAATAGATGTACTTTTATAGGAAGGGCAAACCACTCAGATGATCATCTGCTTCTATTATCACCCGTTCTACTCAATTTATTCTGCTCTTAAAAAGAAAAAGTAATTACAGAAACAACTTATGCTTAGAGGTAATAGATTAACTTAAACTTTTCAACATGAATCTTCGTCTTCACACAGAGGGCGCCAGAGAACAATTGTGCAGTAAATTGGAAAAATATAACATCAGACGAGGATGTTCCCTGCGTCTTGTCTTAGCCTGAGAATACATTCCCACGGTAATTTGATTCGCCGCCTTTTTTATGATGCTGATGGTTGAATCTTGTACGAGCTAAATGAAACTTAGAAGGAGAATGGCGTCGGTAGGAGAAATTCATTGTCTTTGCCAATTATGTTAGTATGAGGCATAAAGACGCTAACTATTCAGTAGGTTCTGCAAAGAGGAATTATTTGTGCTATTGATGCTATCACTACCAATTTATCCAAGCTGTTTATACCAACCCACACTGCGTGGGCTTTCTTGGGCAAGAAACAATATTTTTTATTATTATTTTACTGTTATCAAGTGCACGGCGTTAGATCACGAGATGATATTCATACTAAACGTTAGTCATAATTCCATCATTATGTTAAAAATAAAAGGAGATAACTGTAACACCTGAACCCTATTAAGCCGTTTAACTGCTAAAGCCTCGTTTCATTTTTTTTTCTTCCGAAATCTGTATGTTATATTGCAAGGCACTTGACATCTCTTTAATGATTACAAAATATTACGACCGATAAGAACAAAATATACCTTATCGAGTATATCTACCAAACGAGGCGATTACATGTTCCGATGTCGATTTGGTTAATTTCATGTATGATATCAGTGGCGTTTTCACATATTTTTCCTAAATTAAGCAGAAGACCACATCCGGGCATGTATTCCCATGTTGTCAAAAATGGCATTGCTTTCATCGCGTTAATTTCTGTCAGTAAGAAGCATTCAAGACTCAAGCTGTTCAAATTAAGCTTCAAGTTAAATATTTCGATGATTTTCGCCTAAGATACTTTCTCTTTTCAAATTTGTGTCATTGTTCTTGTTATATGCGTGCGCAGTCAGCTTGGATTTCTCATCAATACTGACATGCAGAACTGTTTTCTCTACCAGCAAAATCAACCATGGTTCTGTTGTCGATCTTGTGCACGATCACGGCATTGTTAAAGCCCACTTCCTCCTTTCCACTGAATATCTCGTTTTTTCTGACTCCATCGAACTCAGACCATCAGCCGGGCCACGCTTTTTTTTTCCCCGCCAAACCTGATCGCTTCGCACTCTCCACGGGTTCAAGCCATCGTAACAAATCCCCCGTCATCACGGGGACATGTGTGCGTTTATATTAACACGATATGGGCTGAACTCCTTTATACCCACTACGCCTACTTACGCCACATTCCGTCGGAAATGTGGGCTGTTTTATCAGGTATACCAGCCATTTGCGAGAAAAAAATTTGAGATGATCAAGGGGGTCAAACATTATCTACGTCAATTTGATGACCTTGATGACTTAATGGCTTCCTAAGAATGCCCTTACGGAATAGTAAACGATCCTTGCAAAATTGAGCGATTCTTTATCTAGCTAACGGTGTATGCACAAGCGAGGAGCATAAAATGTCGGATTATGCTGCTTTTGTTTTCGTTTTTCATTTTACGCTTTAATAATGAAGACGGGTAACAGATTAAATAGATCCGCTACTTCTAAGATTAAGTTTGTGGCTATCCGTTCTAATCCTACCCTGTACATTAAAAAAGAAGAAGATGACAACCATTATTGCACTTAAAGGTTCATTCCCAGAATTTTAGTTGACTTTATTAGATGAGTCTACTTTAGACACAGTATGCCCTGAATCTACATTAGATAATGATATTCCTTTGACTATGTCTTCTCATCGAATATGCGTACTCATCATTCATTTGTTTATTTGATGTGATCGAAATTAAAGTGTGACACACAGCTAAGCAAAATGATCTCCATAAACAAATGACTCACAGATAATTGTGAGTTGGTTGGTAGTAATTGTGTACATAAAGTACCCCAGAATAGTTTGAACCAATGAGGCGCAGACAAGTTCGTTCGGATAATTCAGAGGTACTGAGGTACACAATTACTACTGAACCATGAAAAAAGAAAAAAAGCTGTGAGTCATCATTTTCACAAAAAAAAAAAAAAAGATTTGAAAAAAAATCTTTAAATTATGGCTAGAACAGTCCGCACAGAATTGTGGAAATATCATGCATCCGATAATTATTGCATTCATTTAAAAAATTATGAAATAGAAATTGACGAATCAGGTTACAAAAATGGGCTAACTCATTGATATGATACTGTTTATGCGCTGAAATAAAATTTTCAATCAATCTTCAATCAGATTGTATGCTTTTCTCTCTTTTTGGAGGAGGAAATTGTGATTGCATTGATTAGAAATTCGTATGAAACGTGAAGAAATGGAAGTGAATTTATCTATGATTGTTATTGCCCTTTTTGATACAATACATTTCTCAATGATTTTCTGACTTATAATAATCCTGGGGTTCAGTTTCAGTTTAGTTTTCAGTTTAACGATGGCACTAGGATGAATGATAGCAGTACTAATGTAAAAAAAATGATGAGAATGATAACAAAATATTTAAACTGATTATGTGACTGACGACATTTCTTAGAGAGTTATGCGTTTATGCCTTTATAGTGTATTCATAACATGACAATGACGATTTATTCTTAGCATCCATTATCCACTTATCATCTCTAACCAAGAAAATAGATAATGAGAAAAAGGTTAAACAAACATTGATCAATAATTTAGGGGTAAGGTGTTTAGATGCGTTTTGTATATAACGTATATTATTTTATATACGTTATAGTACATAGCGTATATTTATATTATACGCTATAGATACGTATGTAGATGTAGAGTCAACGATATTCATTGTTTGATGAAATAGCAAACATAATCACACAGATGCACAGAGTGTGCTGAACAATGCACTACTTAGTGTAGGCCTATAATGCATTGAATGATGGTTGGAAAAAATACAGACACTCGTGATTACGAAAGCTCGTCTAATAGAAGTTAATACCCTCTTCCTTTAATTCAATGTTTATTCATTCTCCAATGAAACGATGAGAGAAACAGAATTGATATGAAACATTAGCGGACGACAAAACTCTAGAAAGAATATCACGGCACACGATTTCATGACATCACGATGCTGGTATAATTATGTTGATATAATGAAATAGGGCCAAACGTCATGTGCGACATTTGAGGTTTAATGATCCATCTTGCGTGCCAACCTGTATGGTAAGATTTATTGAATGTTTCTCATGTGGGCGACTAGCGTGTTGGTAATTTTAGAAGGGCATTGTTTGGATCAAAGATAAATTGAATCCTCGTTAAACGCAGGAGTGAGGGTGATAAACGCTTTCATAGTTTAAAATTTAAAAGCTGCTGTTAATACCTGTCAACCCAAGCAGTATTTCCTAGATTATTAAGAAGACAGTCTGGATCGGAGCAAGGATTTCTTGGATTGGCAAGCGATATTAAAGGATTATATAACGGGAATCGATAACAGCCTAATCAATGTTACGGGTGGACGATAATTGTGACTTTGGACAAAAAGACATGCTGTCCTCCACAAATCAATGTCCCCCCGAAGAGTGACCCCTTGCCTATCTACAGCTATTGATGAACGAGTTACGCGTGATTTACTTATACACAGCTCCATACGAAAGCATGTAAGGTTAATCTTTTTTACTATCTGTAAAACTTACATACAACTTTAATCAATGTGAATTAATTTTGAAGTGATTTATGTTAATAATAACGAAATTGATTAGTTATACAAATATATTTTGAATTCATAAAAGAATGATTATGATTGTGATGATGAAGTATGATTATTTCATCATAGTTTTCATGGAATGTTTCTTCTGAAAATATTTACATTGCTGGTTGTCCAGCAAAAGTCATATTTGTGCTACCTTGACGTATGCACGTTTTGTAGATCATTCCAAATTTCGAGTTCCTTTTTGAGGTGCTCTAAAAGAGACAATATCTTGTTGAGTGTTATCACGGCTACAACACTGACTTTATCACGAATATTGAACGTAAGTGACATATAAGAACCCAAGTTACGTTGCCGTTGGAGGACTTTGTTGCTTCACACAATGACAAATATTAGAGTTTGACTTACAGAATGTGTATCTTTGGCACGTTTTGGGTTGGGTTGGATGGGAATTGGAAGAGTCCAGAGGCGCCATATCCATTGTCGCACACACTCTGTACATCTCATGTGGTTTTGATAAGTTCTTGTAAAGTGATCGCACAAATGAGGGGCTCATGCGTTTTTGAAATCCACTTTACTTGAGTGGGGAACTATTGATCACCTTATGCAGTATTGTCATGCATTCAGTGTACCATGGAAACTTATCTGCTGAAACTACGTACAGTGAAAACACCACACCACGTAAACACATTTTGAACTCATCAGATAAAGTGGGCTGCAACACTGTTATCATTTGTCGTTTATAAGTGTGTGTGTGTGTATGTGTGTGTGTGTGTGTATGTGTGTGTGTGTGTGTGTGTGTGTGTGTGTGTGTGTGTGTGTGTGTGTGTGTGTGTGTGCATTTTGTGGTTCAGTAGCAGGGACGTGGTATGTAAACCTCTTACTTCGTCACATTAACAATACAGTTTGAGACTCGCTTTGCGCCTCTGTTACAGGTTATTACTTTCTTGTTATATAAAAAAATTGCACTTATTGTTCCATATTTTTGTGTGCTGTCATATGATCAGTTCTTTTTTGCTTGGGAAAAAGTCAAAATCTCAGTGGTTCCGTGAAAAATAGTCTAATGTATTCACGTCAATAGTCTCGACTCAGTCTAAAACGTCTTTACCTACCGAGGCAGTCGGAGAGCCTGAGTGTCGTCAAATGCCCATCTCAATGTTTTCACCTGTTAATTCCTGACAAATTCCCGGCTGCACTGCTAAAGAGTGAGCAACCAGCAGTGGCAGGATGAATTATTTCTGATGACCAATTACAAGGCTACCCAGTGTCCCGAGTAAGAAACTACAGCATGGAGCGCTGTAATTGCCCGAGTGGTTGCACCCTTAAAGTGAACGCGATGCCGGCGTAAATGTCGATCGAACGCGTAAAGTGAAACCAAGGATGCTTAGACAGATGGTGTCTAATGAATTCAAATCGGTTCGAAAAGGAGGACAGGAATTTGCAACTTGAGTGTCTCGTTCCAATTTTACTTCCATGTGTGCATTTAGAGGAAAAAGAGGGAACGCATCAACAATCTGCAGTTACAGTCACACACATATTTGATCTTCTTCTGATAGTTAAAAGTCACTCCAAAAATGACTCTCGAGGTCACACACACACACACACACACACACACACACACACACACACACACACACACACACACACACACACACACACACACACACACACACACACACACACACGAGAACTGAAAAGTACACGTCAAAATAGTCATAGTATGTTGACGCATTTAGAATTCACCAGGGAACTATGATAATTGCATTATTTGATGACTACACTCCTTTATATTTCAAACAATAATGTTGAAAGGACATTTGCTTTTTGCAGTGTGGTTGCACAGCTCATTACGCGCTGACAAGCGTTATTAATGATCAAAAAGTGATACCAGCAACATTAGACTACTTGGAGCGTATTGAAAGGGTGTCTGGCTGATGATGTAGGTATCAAAGAAATATTCTTGGATAAATCACAATGTGCAAAGGGCTGATTTCATAATTTCTATTTGTTTTTTTCCCTTTCAAACCACCCTAGGAAATCTTTGCATTTGAATACATTTACTGAAGCATTGGGATTCTGGAAGTATTTCCCGCAAGATGATTTATTATGACATTTCGAAATATTGGCTGAATTAATGCAGTGTGGTATGAAGCATAAGTCTGCTCCTTATCAACAATCTTTCAACGTTCTTGAAGAACCACATTTCCTGGCTATTGGGCTTTGCGTTCGGCAATTTTTTTCGGCAAAATGTCGTCTTCTTTAGCATTAGCCATCATATACATTATATAGAATGATGTACCAGAGGCAGTCTTCTCTAGTTTGCCTTGGTTATGGAAGGGACAGTGTGTCTGCTCCCGGCCACGATATAATGAACTCATTATTTTCCTTTTCCTATTTCTCCTTTTCTAGCAGAAAAAGATTCATTTGCACTTTCCAGTCTGTCGCTGTCTACTTGCTCACGCGCATATCTGCACATGTGTTTAAATACACCCGGTGTTTCCAATCCGAATACAATATTTTGCGGCTCCTGGTTGCTATGACAACAACATGTCCCAAACCGGACTTGCGTGGACGATGGTTTGTCGATAGGTGAGAGATAGAGAAAATGAGAGTGAACATAAAGAAGAAGAAAGACTTACTACCACACATGTGCTGTTGTTAATGAGGACTGCATTGAATCTGCCTTCATTTAAGTCATACTCAAAAATGCATCTTTCGAACTCGGCCAGGAAATGAGTAAGCGTACAATCCTCAAGAGATGGAAATAGGCAACCGTCGTAAACAGTACTGCACACACCTTCTGGAATTCTATAGAAGTCAATCATAATGAAAAAGATAGAGAAAAGCGTTCTAGATTACTTCGCCTTCATTTGTAAACACACACTAATATACACAGACAAACATACATACGTGCTCTCACACAAACACACTAAACATACATTTACACGACCCAGTGCTGCATCTCTGTCCATGAGTCCTCTTTTCTTGGTACCATGACTTAAATCTGTCAATGTCTTTTACTTAGATTTGTCTTTCACGACCAGGGTAAAGTGTAACGCTGCTGCTGGTAGTTATATTCAACAGACGAATTATATAGGATATGTTTTCTTTACTCATTGTGTATTGAATAGTAAAAGGTTGTTTATTTAATCATTTTTCCTTGAATCCGAGATTAATTTGTTTTTCACATTCGCTTGTCTGCCAGGTATTGTTAAAGCTCCGTTGCCTGTCATTTTCTCCCATTTCCTTCAGCCACGTTTTGTATAAATAACTTTAACCCCATATCGATCTTTTCATGAAGCATAATGTCTCTCCACGGCTGGTTTCATTCCGTAGGCATTGGCAAATAATGTCATAATCTCGTGTAGGTTTCTTACTGTCAGACGCCTGTTAGATCTCCTTTCCATCGCACATAATGCTTACATATTGGACAATAAAAGGACCTTCCCTGAATCTCAAATATTTGTCATCCATTGAGACTTACAAAAAAACACACCACGCATGTCCGCAAGGATTGTGCTTGACCGAAATATCTCACGTACCATCTCAAGTGATTTACTTGCTTATCGATGTTAGTTCTTATTCCTGCATAGAATTTCAGCTCTTTTCAAGTGTAGCCACTCGCATGCCTCCACCTCTTCCCTATAACATTTAAGTATGTATTGATGAATAGAACCTGATTTCACTCAAAACCAACTTGTGTCATAGTTAGGCTGATGTATTGATCGTGAATGTACCCTTGAGAATAATTTCAATTGATTTTGTGCTATGCAAATGCTTTTTGTGTACACTGAACTTATAACTTATAATTTATGTGTCACTTTACATTGTCATTGATGGATGTTGTAAACGCAACACTGTATGATTTGTGTGGAAACCTAATAAATGAAATGAATGAAATGAAATCATGGTCAAATATCTGGTAATGGTTATTTTTTATGTGTCAATACATTACATTGCTTAAATTGTCCAAAGATAAACACTATGCAGCATGTAGAGGCTGTACTGTTATCTAGGGAGGAAGACACTTTGAAGTATACAACCCTGTGGACTTTTTTTTTTAAATAAAGAACAACACCCTCTCCAGTGCTTGTACCTTTGTGCATCTGCCTTCAATACGATGTTATACATTATTTGATTCCACATTAATGCCTAAAGAGATTGCCATGGAGGTGGGGGTTATTTTTTCTATTTGTTTCCGGGAAATAAACATATAGATAGGTGAATAAAATCAATCTGTGTATACAACATATCTATGGGAAGAGACCTGATGACTCATGACAAATGTCATAGACGGTTTTGTATTTACAGCAGAACGACTACTGCATTATAATTTCTTGATCTTTCGATCCAACAACGTTACGATAAATGCTGCCTCTGTTCGATTAGACATGCATACAAGGAGATATCACAGCAGGCCATATATTGTTCAAACACAGATGCAGTCTTCCAGGGATACCGCAAATAAATTGACTTGCCCAAATGTCAATGTCAATTCCTTTGTTCACGGTATCAATGGTTTTGATTACACGCGAGGGACCTAGAACAAGACAAGATATCTTGAATCCACCTTCTGGATCAACCGGAGTCCAGCAGAATGTGTTGATTACGGTGTAGTGAAATATGAGTAGATCAAATAGCCCGAAGAGCTGGGTCCTATGAGCATGTTTGATGGAAGCTCATCTAACACGGTCATGAAGCGTTTCTTTCAGTTGGTCTTCGCTATAGCTGCCGCAACAATTGACACATTGACACAATTCACAGAGTGGATAACATTGACTAAGATTAAAATTCTCATACTCTTGTGTCACCGCGTGAGCTGCACGGAACGAAGAACTAAACTTATCTAAAAATGAACCATGCGTTTGTAGCACTTTTGCACTTGTCAGCATGCATCATCAAGTCTTGAGTGCATGACATTACAGTATCGACCTCCGATCTTCAGGTGTTTTTTTTTTTCCCACATGTTATTGCTTCCAAATGTTGTATGAGTTTTTCGTTAAAAGATGACAAGTATAGCCTTTCTTCCCCATTATGATTGGTTGTGTCTGAAGCTACTTCTGTAATTCAAAAGGTAGAAACCTTGTCAAAAATAACAGATATGAGAAATCGGTCCTGATTTGAAGAGAGACAGGGCATATGGGGACCAGATCAAAACATAATGCCGCTATTACTTCACCATGATATATTCCAATGACTGTAAACCGTGTTGAATGATAACTTAGAAAGATGATAAATTATTCTAATGGCAAGATTCGACTTCAATCGTGTAAGCCAAATCACTCCATTTGTCTTTGTAGATATAGGGTCGGGTGTACTCACAATGGCGTCCACACACGCGAGACTCAACTAGATTAAAGATGCAATTGTAAACGATCGATTCAATACAAAAAGTAACAGGAATCAGAGAGGGAGTGGTATCTTGAGGTAATCTGGAAACATCCTAAGTGCTCATGTGAAGAATACTAACCCGAGTGGTTTTAAAACTAAAAGGGAGTAATTGTTTTACTAACGACATCTTCAGGTACACACAAAGCCACGGGAAAGCTAGTCTGGTATTTTACAATATTACCTTCCCTTACAAATGCACTGCGTAATCATGGATGCTATCAAATTGCTTCATCCGTTACCTTTTCAACTGGTACAGATATATGGAGTTAAGAAAGTAACAACAGTAAGTTGTACGCTACTTTAAAGACGCTATGATATTCGTACTGACCACAACAGTAGGAATTATGGTTAACACTCAGTGGTATGTGTAAATTCATAACAAGCTTTCTACGTATTATCCAATGAAAGAAAAAGAAAACATAACGACCAAATGTCCCGCTCCTCTTGAAATTATGACCGCAATGCAGATGGACTTCGTTGCAGGCAATGAAAAATCCTGTTGAAACTTATATCCTCTGTATTTAAACATTCTCCAAATGAAGAGTGAGTTTACCAGCGTAAATATGAAATTTAGGTGCAAATTTAGGTGTTTGCTCAGATTTGTGAGAGTGGTAGGATCCAAAGCGAAAAAAGAAACTAATGATGTCTATACACGGACGACATATTCTATATGTCATTCTTTATTAGTTGAAATATCTGAAATAGTTCAAACACAACACATGCGCACAAATGCATGTATTTTCACACAACAATATCACCACGTGTAAGTGCATAGCTGTGCAAACACAAGTACGAAAAAAGCTTCTGGATCGACCATTGTAAAAGGATTTTATACGCTGTAGTCATATCTTCGTCTAAATGAAACGCAATATCTAAACCGAGGGATGCGTTTCCTTCACAAAAAAGCCAGCGTCTGCACGCCAGCGGAGTGTGCCCTATCTACTAATGAAGATCAGTCGCCGTAGTGAGCGTATGTAATTTCATCCTACTTTCGAGGTGTTGAGGCAGCGATTAAGAGGGGGTCGTGGTGTTGCAAGCAGTGTCATGAACACCCAGTCTTGGACAGGATTCTTGGCACCCTTCTCTTTTTCCGATGGGAGTCATTTAGTTGGACATCTTAGAACACTTTCACACCCCCGGTAAAACGTATCTGTGCGAAGCTGAGTTTGAAAACAATCATTTAATTCGTACATTGCGTGGAGGCATAGATACTCAAAGTACAATACATACAAGCACACACATGAGCACGGATATCACAGAAAAGTGAACATACACACACAACCAAAAATACGCACACACACGCAAACACACTTGAAAGTCTATTACACTTTGAGATATAACAACCCAACACACTTCTGAATTTCAAACACTTCTCATGCTCATCTAAAATCCCGCTATACTTACAAACCAATAATGAATGATAAACCTATAACGAGGATGCATGCTATGATACTGGACGGAACATCCATTACTTTTTTTAAGATGTTCAAGAATTGCGTGAATTACTGTAAACATTTGAGCTTTATAGATCTAGATCTCTCTGTCATGGAAAACTGTTCCTGATTTTGATTTCCAGCACCTAACTTTGAACTTTCAGTAAGTTACCCTTTGTTTTCTGTATCAAAAGGCATCTGAATTTAATCAGCTCTCATGGAATCAAGAAAAGTGAAAATTCTGATTGCTATTTCGAGATGAAAGCAGTTTATTCAAAAGAGATATCAAATATATTAGAAATGATTCCACAAAGACTTTTCTTATCATGAGGAGGTTGAACCTATAACAAACTATTGAACGAATCTAGTAACTCGCAGGGCTATGATGAACAAAGTGCTGTGATAGCTACATATGTCATTTACGCGTCGTAATGTCAAGGAAAATTGTAAGAGTACGCCCATATGCATAACAAACAACAAAACCGATGATACTCAGTGATTTTGGTCTTCTTGTTGCACTGTAATGAGACGAGGAAGGAAATGCTTTCAACGTTATCGGCTGACCACTGAATTATATACAATTTGTGTATTTTGGAACCATGCAGCGAGAAGTGCATTGACATCACAGAAAGACAGAGTATGAACCATGTAATCCCATCCAAATGACTGTAGAAATCACGTGAACAGCAATGGCATTTTGTCGGTGGAAAAGGTTTCTGACTAAATTTTCTTTATTGTTTGACATTCTGACACAATGGAAAGCATAAATGTATGCTTTGGCTATGATTATATGCACCACAAGCCGAATATCATTGATTAGTTTATGACAGATTCTTAACATTACATTCTGATTATACCTCACAGACACCAGCCCTGCAGAGGTTCATTCTCACAAGGCTAATTAATCACTA
>NW_027273734.1:0-8090 GCF_040938485.1 Diadema antillarum | reverse complement strand
GACAATACGTAATTGGTTATTTCTTTAAATTAGAAAAGAACAGAAAAAAAATAGAGACAGATTTAGGTCTTATGTAGAGCTGAATATGCCTACTGTATGTTACAACTTATGTCGGCGCGGCGCCACGTTTTAAATGTGGCAGCAGTCTGATTCTGGTGCCATTTCCGGGTTTCTTCAGCTAACAAACATAACAAACAAACAAACAATATTATAAACAAACAAATAAGCCAACAAAAACAAAACAAAAAGCAAACAAATATAATTTTCCGGGGGTAATCGAATGACAAGCAAACAAACAAATAAACACACACACACACACACAAAGAAGAAGAAGTTTAACCACAAGTGGTTAGACCATGCGAGTAACACGTTTGTATTATGCAAAAAAGGTGTGGACCGAGACCCCCCCGTTGCCCCGCCCTGGTATTGTACTCGGCTGCAAGAACGCCGTCTTGTGATTTCTACTTCAATCGCTCATATCACATAAGCAATCACAAACTTTCAAAATTCATGAAATTCTTCCGTCGTACGTCGATGTAGGGCAACACTTTGTCAATCAGTTGCAAATCACAAACTTGTATAGCGAATCACAATTTCAAGTTGTTTATTTCATCTCCAACATAATGTGTTTGTTTGTTTGTTTGTTTGTTTGTTTATTTATTTATTCACCGTAAAATCACAAAAATAACAATGATACAATACAACTGGAATATATAACTGAAGAAAAACGGATGGATTGCCCTGCTCAGCTCGACCTTCATGGCCGTGCTGGTCTTCCGAGGGGTCCAACTTCACATGAAAAATTACAACAGTCGAAACTCCATACAATAAAACTAATTATACACACACTGTCTTATATACGAACAACAAATTGATACATCAGTACAAAATCAACTAAAACAACAGTAAAAAAAAAAAAAGCTTGTGAAAATGATACCCCCCCCCCCCATACCGGCTACCAATATACAATGTACCCTCCCCCACCCACAGCCCTCCCCATATAATAACATGATCATTAACATAATACAAAGATACGTGAACATTATCATAACATCCAGTGTAAAACATAATTATTTATTGCTTTCTTAAAGGAATTACATGATGATGAATATATCATATCCAAGGGAACAGTATTGTACATTGATGCCCCACGGTACGCGAACATGCGTCTACAATATTCTGTTTTAGGCTTTGACAGCGTTAATCTTCCATACGATGGTAAAGAATATTGATAAGATACAAAATTAAACCGGTCCAACAAATAAGGAGCCCTGAAATTATTAAGGGTTTTGAATACCTTTAACAAAATATGCTTTAAACGGCGTGTTTTTAAAGATTCCCAATTTAGTGTCTGATGAATAACGTGATTCGAAATATGCATATACGGACTGACTCTCAGGATCATTCTCCGCGCTCTGTTCTGTAATTTCTGTAATCGATTAGTATACTTCCTATTGGCAGAATCATAAAGTATGCATCTGCATAATCAAACAAAGGTTTATAGAGTTGTAAATTATCCTCATAATTTGTTCATTTAAATTGAAACGAAGACGACCCAAAAACCTTTTCAAATTATTTATCTTCAAACACAACGTTTCTTTAATATATGAATATTCCATTTTAATTCTTGATCAATAATAATCAGAATAATATTTCACTATTTGTTTGGACTGAATACGCTTACCATTTACCTGTACATTAAATATTGCATCTTTTTAACATTGCGGGTGATCATATCAACAAACATTCAGTTTTATATCAACATTCAAACTCAACTTATTTAAACACATCCATCTATACCATTCAAATCAATGTTGATAGCCTGTTTAATTTGATTAACATCAGAATGAGAAAAGTATAAAATAGTGTCATCTGCATAAAGATGAATACTGCACACTTCAATCTGTTTGACAATGTCATCGATATAGATTGTAAAGAGGAGAGGCCCCAAAATGGAACTTTGTGGTACTCCGTAACACACTTCCAGGGGATCTGACATTGCATTACAAAAGTATGTACGTATTTGTTGACCAGACAAGTAATTCTCAAACCAGCGAAGGCCTTCATTGGAAACTCCAATGAGTGCAGCTTCTTTATCATTGTGCAATGCTCCATGGTGTTAAACGCCTTTTTCATGTCAATGAAGTGAAGGGAGATACTATATGAAACAAAGTTTGAAATGGATGAAAATGAAGGGGGCTGATTAAAATCAGATTTGTAGTATAGTGCAGTCCCCTCAAACTAATTGCAAAACCAACAAAACTGGCCACATTGCCTGAGAAAAAGAGAGAGAGAGAGAGAGAGACGTAACACTCACTCACACACACACACACACACACACACACATACGCACGCACAAACACTGCAGACAATTAACTCTTTTGTAAAGAACAAGAAAAAATAGATAGATAGATAGATAGATAGATAGATACGATTGGAAGGAATGACAGGAAGAGACTAAAGTGGACAGGAAAAGGAAGATGGAAGAGAAGGTGGTGGGTCAAACCAGGCCACGTCAGGTAAGAGAAGCATTGCCTCGCCAAGGTACAGGGGGAGTTGTAGGGATGAGATTGTATGAAAAGACGAACAATGTTGATTTTAAAAGAACAACTTGAAAATCACAGCTTTCAAAAAATAACTTCTTGTGGTGAATTAGAATTTCGTAAGAAATTCTTTAGTTTCAAATTAAAAGTGATAAAACTTATAAAACTTAATCAATACCTGGTACTACTCTCAAAAGAATTCCAAAATTTAGATCCAGAAAAAAGAGTTATGAAAGAACAATGATTGTCTCACTGAATGGATGAGATCTGTCAATGAATGTGGCCAAATAAATAGGTCAGCCTGTACGAATGCACGTTAGCTGGGTTTATGTTTTGGATTTCTTCAAACATTAATTTTCATGGTCCATAGCCTTTATCATGGTCACCTGCTCGATAACTTTCTCACTCTCACAACGACCAAACCCATACAATCTATTTTCTCTTTTTATATTCAACACATAGCTTGCAGCGACAAACCATGAATATGAAGAGAGAGAGAGCGAGAGAGAGAGAAATGGATAGTGGGTTTCTAAGAATTTGTTTAAGCGGAGTGACCAAGTTATCGATAACGTAGCCATGTTGATGGTTATGGACCATTAAAAAACAAGGCAAGTGCCATAATGTGTCTCGCCCATTCACGTACAAGAAATTGTACGCGAATGGGATATAACAGATAAAAAAAGAGATAACAGATAAAAAGAGATATGAAAGGGTAAAATTTATGGCAAAAAAAGAAACGTGCCATAAAGACTTAACATTGGGCCCTTAAAGTTCGTTGACCCCTGCCTGTGACCTTTGACCTTGTGGTGACCATCCGCTCCCCAAGGGACATCTATCATGCAAGTTTGGTCACAAACGGACCTATGGATCAAAAGTTATGACCCATAATAGAAATGCGCCATAAAAACTTAACATTGGGCTCTAAAAGTTCGTTGGCCCATGCTTGTGACCTTTGACCTCGTGGTGATCATCCACTCCCCAAGGGACATCTACCATCCAAGTTTAGTCACAAATGGAGTTATGGATCAAAAGTTATGACCCATAATAGAAACGCGCCATAAAAACTTAACATTGGGCTTTAAAAGTTTGTTGACCTATATATATGCTTGTGACCATCCACTCCCGAAGGGACATCTACCATCCAAGTTTGATCACAAATGGAGTTATGGATCAAAAGTTATGACCAATAATAGAAACGCGCCATAAAAAAATAACATTGGGCTCTAAAAGTTCGTTGACCCCTGCTTGTGACCTTTGACCTTGTGGTGATCATCCACTCCCCAACCGGGGACATCTACCATCCAAGTTTGGTCACAAATGGAGTTATGGATCAAAAGTTATGACCCATAATAGAAACGCGCCATAAAAACTTAACATTGGGCTCTAAATGTTCATTGACCCCTACCTGTGAGCCTTGACCTTGAGGTGACCTTCATATATGGTAAAATGTGAAACTTTGTATGACCCCTCTTCCCTCGAAGTTTGATTGCAATTGAAGCCCAGAGTAGAGTTATTGAAGTTTTTGTAGCGTTACGGACAGACGACGGACGGACGGACGGACGCCGCAGGCGATCCCTTAGTCTCCCCTCACCTCCGGTGGACTCGACAAAAATAGAGGAAACCCTAAACACAGATCTGCAGTCGTGCATGGAGGCTCACCTGTTAATTTGACCACTTTCATTGACAGATTTCATCCATTCAGTGAAACATTCATTGTTCCTTCACGATAACACTCAAACTTGGAAAAAGTGCAATTTGTCATTGTTGTCTTTAAAGTTCCTGTGCTCATTCATGCGTGACATTTATCAACATAATTAAGTATCAATGGAAGGATGAAGAGTCCTTTAACTCACAACCAACATTGCACTCTCCATAGCTGACAATTATGGAAAACTAGCCTTCCGAAGTTGGATTACCTTTTGTGTGTGTGTGTGTGAAAAGCACTGTAGTATTATGTTTCTCAATCAGGAACAAGAGGTGGTGCTATTCATAGTTATATCCAGAGAATAGAAGGCTGTGTTATATCTGCACAGTTTTTATTTTTGGGTGATTTTTCTCGGCGACACATTGTTCCTTTATATGCGACAATTGCTCCGGTATCATTTTCTCCGAAGACTAAGGGCTAAGCTAGATTAGGATTGTGATTGGGTTTTAGGTTTAGTCTGATGTGAGGATTAGGGATAGGGTTATGTTTGAGGGTATAATTTATGTTTGACTGAGCGTAAAGATATTTCATGCGGGGAGCAAACGCATTGTTGCAGAAGCAAAATATAATGTCAAGGAACAGATTTTGACCGTGGAGGAGGAGGCGGAGGAGCCACCAAGGTGGGATGGGACGGGGGATACCACCCCCTCCCCCCTCCCCCAACTCCCCTAGAAGGGAGATTTTTTTAAATACACTTTATTCAACAGTATTGTGCTCACTTTGGGTATAATATTTGGAAAACTTCTTACAACAACAACAACAACAACAACAAAGAAAAATGTGACAATGCTTTGGTTTTGGAATGATTTTTTTTCTTAAGTTTGTCTCCCGCTGTACAAACGAAATTTGTAAAATCGCAACTGCCGATCTATACAATCTTAACAAACATGTCAGAATAAAAAGAACCAGTGGGATTTGAACCTGTCATGCAATTCCACCAGGCAATCCCTGCTGGTTGCCGGCAATAACGGGACGAACTTCGAACTTATACCCAGGCTTTGAGATTCGTACATTCAGTCGGAAGGCATATTAGGCATATTAGGCATATAAAAGGGACTATACAGTACTGGTTGAGGTGAGGATTCAGGTTTATATATATATATATATATATATATATATATATATATATATATATATATATATATATATATATAATGAGAAACCTCATGAAATATGAAAGAGCATGTAATTTCAAGAAGGATTCAACGTTGTAATTATGAAAATTGGCCTTGAAATGGCTGAGATATCCAAAAAAGCGATCGTAATAAAATTGACAGGCCACGACTGTTATTAGGATCTCTTTGTTTTTCCTTGTTTTTAGGTATCTCAGTCATTTCAAAACCGATTTTCATCATGAAAACTTTTGATCCCCCTTAGAATTGTATGCTCTTTAACATTTTCTTAGTTTCTAAATATCTCGCAAAACGTTACAAGCTGAATCCTCACCTCAACCAGTACTGTACAATCCCTTTAAATGAACGAAAGAGAGGAGTGAAGATGTGGTATGATTCTTCTTTCACTGGTCCCTTAAAAATTGAGCAAGGGGAGCCATGTGGGAGGTGGATTATACCCGCTAGCTCTCACAATAGTAGCTTTTATACATTTTTAGAATAACACTTCAAATTGAGACGGTAATCTGATGCACACTTTGGGTGGAATATTATAATCTTCAATAAAAAGTAAGAGAATGCATTCATTATTTGTCAATGCACATACACTTTGGATGGAATACAATTTTCAATTAAAAAAGAGTCAAAATTTCAAAAAGAAAAAAAAAGATGCCAACAAAAAACTAACTTCTTTAATCATTGTATGACTTTCTTATTTGCTTTTCAAACTATTGTAATATCTAATATTTAAACTGGGGGCGGTGGCAGGAGGGTATCCTCCTCCCACAAGAGGATTTTTTTTAAAAACTGAAATTCATATAATGATCTCGTAGTGTACACTTTCAGTGGAATATTTGAAAAAAAAAATGTTCAATTGAAAAAAGAAAGTCGGTCACGGCGGATCTAGTTTTTGATAAGAGGGGGTTGACCCAGTGACGATGGGTTATGACAAGCAAAAAAGAAAACAAAACAAAAAAGCAAAAGATCTTCACAATTTTTGCAGCCACTTCCTCGTCCAAATCGGCTGACAAGCAGAAGAAGAAGAAGAAGAAGAAGAAGAAGAAGAAGAAGAAGAAGAAGAAGCAGAAAGATCTTATGATTTTTTTTTTTCGTTGTACTGAGCCTGAGTGCTACGAACATACTGTGTGAGTCTGCACACAATAGTGATATCGTTTTTCTATGTACATCACATTTTCACTTGGCATCCCAAGGGGGACTCGGAAGAAACCTCTTTCACCCCCGGCCGCCCCGCCCCGCCCCCCCCCCTCCCATCTGCCACTGTCAGTAATTTGATTGCTTATTAAGATTGCAAAAAGAAACCAAAAGCAATCTACAACTTTAATTGTACCGTGACTGGAAAAAGAAAATCTATTTAGTACAAGCAGAACCTGCTCGTCAGACCCTGCGGGGGACCACTATGGACAGGTTTATCAGCAGTAATGTTCATGGCCCGCATTTGACCGACCAGTATGTCTAATTCCTCGAAAAACTTCTCACTTATAATAATGGCATTTGCTGGGTCAGAAAAATTGACCCAGTAAATATCATTATTATAAATGAGAAGTTTTTCGCGGAATTAGACATACTTGTCGGTCAAGGCCCGCCGATGTCGTTGTGATCATTAACATTCTATCACATGTGTTTAAATTGGCAATGCTGTATTTGTCCCTGTTCCGAAGCTAGTTTGCGTTTACGATCGGCACGTTCTTTTCAACACACACCTGCCTGACATACACACACGCATCGCACATGTGTACTCGAGACTCTGACATACTAGTATGCGGCGGAGACGATAGCGGATTGAGTACACGTTGCATCAGACCAGAAAACTACCGAGAACATCACTTGTTCAGGCTTAGATCTAACTGTATTCATTACCAATATTTGGAGCGACTAAAGACAGACGAAGTAGTGATCTCAGAAAAGCTGATCATAAAGCCTCTTAGTATTTGTAAGTACAATAAATCCGATTTTTAAGCTTTATTTGATGGTAATGTCTAGTAACTGGCATTAGCATCATACATGCCCTTTTGGCCTTGATTGCACTGCACTGGCCACTGCAATGTCAATGAATGCGCTGCTAGCTAGTTGAGAATCTAGACTAGTCTATGCTCTAACGTTAGAGAGGTCATGTTGCTGATGATGTATGATCTTGATAGTGACGTTGTTTTGTAGCCGGGTCAAGTCCAAGTTGAAGTTGAGTCTGGAATCTAGTTTCTTATTATATTTCTTGTGGTAAGCAGTAAGTTTTAACTATGTTTTGTTGATAAGAAGTGGAAGCGACATCATGCGTCATCATCACTCAGCTCAGTAGGCTACATGTAGTGGCAATGTGTGGGCAGGATCCAACATGAAATGTCCAACTCTCCCACTTTTGCCATCGCATTATTGGGGGATCTCCCACCGAAAGGGGATCTACAAAAGTCTCCCGTTGTCCCGCTTGAGTTTAAATTTCTCCTGTATTTATGCTTTGAATAGAACGAAACAAAGAAATTAAAAAATGAATAGCTCTTTAGCAGGCATTACCAGTAGGGGTGCTGGTCCGAGAATGAGGATCGTGTTTGTATATGAGGGTCGTCTTCGTATACGGTGACGACGTCGCAAGCTGCCGACTTCTCGGCGAACGGCGTCCCGATAAATGAGGACGCGTCCTTAAAAAACCGATATAAGCTTAGAAAACTATGATTGTCCCCAAAAGTAAGGACGCAAAAGCGCGACTGTTGATTGCTTCTT
>NW_027273733.1:0-12500 GCF_040938485.1 Diadema antillarum | reverse complement strand
CCTTTTCAAATCAGAGGCATTACAATGCTACACATAAAAATTACATGTTTACATCTTGTGCAACTGACAAGCTTCTCATACTCAAATACTGAAAAAGAAATCCATTTAGTGGGGGCGCTGAGACATAGTAGATTAGACTCCTAACTCCAAATCGGAGGACCCGAGTTCGATTCCCATGCAGTGCTTACGTCCTGGGACAAAATGTTTTTACCCACTATGTCCCTTTCGACCCAGGTGTATAAATGGGTATTCTCTGGCAACGCTATAGGGTAATAATAATGGCAGGAACCTCTGGTAGAGCAGTGGCAACACTGAAGAGCTACCCTCGATCAATAAGGCCTTATCATTATCATTTAATACTCTTCACTTCTTGTGGCCACGTGAAGTCATTCGCCGTCTTCAGATCGTGACTGGTTGGAAGTTTGTAGCTACTGCAAAAGATGTCTTCAGTGTCTAACACCCATTTATAACTCTCATACTGCTCTTACAGCAGCATATACAAGCGACAGAGTTTGTGCATGAAATGGGCGTCACTGCAAATATGTGGTGAGCCGTCTACTAGACGGGTCATCCCACGAGTTAGACATGGGTGGAGGGGGGGGGGGAGGAGGCCCATGAGTCAGACACTCACGAGTCAAACAGCTCACGAGCTAGAAACCAAGTAGGGAGCTAGACACCAAGTGAAACGGGCCAGGAACTAGACACTTTTTAGACAAATAATATGTCCCATGATCTCGACACTGTATAAGCAAAAAGGGTCCATGAGCTCGACACTACGTAAATTAAGCCCCTTGATGTAACGTCGAGCTCGTTGGCTCGTTAGCCAGGGACAGATCTAGCTACAATGTATTTGCTAATAGGGGGGGGGGGGTGTGGAGGTTGATCCAATGACGATGTGGAATGTGGAGCATCGTCCACGAGCCCCGAAGCTGCGAAGTCCGATTCGCTTAGAGGCGAGTGGGGATGAGAGTCCGAGAGGGGGTGTCCCCGCTCACGATTTTTATTTATGTGTTTTTTGTTGTTGTTGTTGTTGCTATTTTGAACTCCCGTAAGTGATGTTTTCCTGGCATCCGCCAACATAATGGAGATCACAGAAAGCAGTGCATGATAACGTCTTTTTAAATTAAGTAACAGTTTAATACACATGTGTATACATCACTATTTTTTATGCAGGTGTCTGAGGCTGAGCCCGAGACAGAGTGCTAGGAACATACTGTGTTGGTCTGGACACACGATGGCGTTTTTCTATATGCATCACATAGGGGGAAACCCCTCCCCCTCCTCCCCCCCCCCCCCTGCAATAGATCTGCCACTGATACTTTCTTGGACCGTATAGCTCGTGTGTCTTGGTTGTTTAGTGTCTAGGTCGTGGGATGTATGACTCGTGAGCTGATAACTCGTGGACTGTACGACTCTTGGGTGTCGAGTTCGTGACGTGCACCCTATACTAGACTACGGTAGTACATGTACTGGAAATTAAGAGTTGGATGCCGACTCAAAGAACAATCGCCACGTGTCCCTATGAAAGACATCAGGAGTCGTCATTAATGTGGTCTGGAACCAGGCAGCTTTGCGGAAGGCTGAGCTTGACTCCACTTCGACTCCCCATTTCGAAGATGACTTTTGTTACTCCCTGGCGATCGGCCAACATGTGAAATGGCGTCCCTAGAAGGGATCGAAGAAATGAGATATGACTGGATCAAAAGGCGAAACAAAAAGAGCTGTCTCGTTCCTCAATTGGGTCGTCCCAAAGAGCACAAGACGTCAATGAGAGTAATCGATATTGATGTAAGAAGTAAATCAACGGACAGAAAAAGGGTTGTTTTGAACGGGTGTGGCAAAATTTAAAGGACGGACCATTGAACGTTGAGCAAAATCTGACAAAACTGAGACACGACAATGTGAACATGTGACATCAACATCCTTTGTCAATCAGAATAGACGTAGGGCCTTGTGGCATGGAACTACATGCTCTGTACACTTCATTGCTTTAAATCCAGAGAAGTCAAGTTAATTGTTTGCATTTAAATCCTTTAAAATGACTTGAATGTTACCCATTGGAGAACATGGATGCTTCCTTCTTTTTCAGTCACGACGAAATTTACTATAGTCCTATTCATTATTCCTGATCTGATGATCTGATAATGTGTGATACCAAGACTCTTCATGATTTCAAGAATAGATTAAAGAAACTTTTATTTTCCACCCAGCCTTCTGAGTTTTCAAGAAACAAATCAAACGAATGATCTGGCACCTGCCGCCTATGCACAGCAGTTCACTCTCAGAAGATGTCATTCTAAAGTCGGCTTGTCGATACATGGAAATCACATAAAGTTAGAGAATTGACAGAGCAAACATAGGGACAAATGTATTTGACGACAATTTATCAGAAAGATTAATATCCTAATGACGCTCTCACTGCTTCGTTCTCAACAAGGGTCATCTTCTTCAGAGAGGGTGCGATAGTGCAACTGCATTGCCCCGTTCCCCATGATTGCTGTATCCGTTGTATTGTTTGATTACTGATCCTCTGCCGCTGTATATTGCTTGACTTTATACAATCAATCGTCATTTTGGGTCTTTTTCATTAAAATGTGTTGAATATTCGGACAGGTTTGGGAAAAATTGTGTCATTATCCTTCATGAATTTCTTCCAAAATTTTATTGAACACGTTCGAAAAGAAGAAGAAGGAGAAAATAGCGATTACATTTCTGCAGAAAGCGTTGTAATCCTGAATTTCCAGGGTCCTATAAGTGCGATCTGATCACATGGGAACATCGCGCCACTCGCAGATAATTAAAGTTTCGTAATACTGTCGCACTTCCCCCGAAAGGAAAAACTTCGTATGGGCAAAGTAATATTCACAAAATTTCCAATATGTCATCGTTCCAGAATGTTTATTCAAGGATTTTCACTGTATTGCTCGTGGCATATCTGTCAAACACAGGACAAGTGCATCATTGTAACGAGCCTGATAAATATCACATAAGGGGCTGACATCCATTCGCATCAAACCCATTGCTTACAATTAACATGAAACTGACTGATGTTTGGATCATCCGCTAGTACGAATTATTGTCTTTTAACAAGCAGGGGCTGGGAAAGAAATAAGAGGCAAGTCAGATATGGAATAATTTAGAATACTGTGTGTGTTTGCAGAGTGGACATTTTCCTCAAGCGATGTCGGTTTGACGTATACAGTATACTCACAACAAAGAAAGATGAATTACGTAAGCCTCGTATTTTTAAAAAGTTGTCTTACATTAGATATGACTACAGGGGCGGATCCAGGGAGGACCACAACCGGCGCACGCCCCCCCCCCCCTTTATTTTTGTTGAAACAAAAGAAATAAAAGAAAAAATGGGGGAGGGGTGCGTGCGCCCCCCCCCTTTATTTTTGTAAACACGCCCCCTCTTTACGAAATTCCTGGATCCGCCCCTGTGACTTTATGACAAGTTGGTAATAATGAAATACTGTTTTTGTGTGTGTATGTTTATATGAAGTAGAGGATTTTCAATAAAGAACGAACGAACAAACAAAGAAACAAAAGGAAAGTAAAGATGGACCATCAAAGAGAGCTTAAAGAGTTACTAGTACGAGAGTAGATGCATATACACATAATATTACGCGTCACTATGTAGGTAACCTAGGTAATATGTGTGTGTGCGTGTGTTCTGTCGTGTGTATGCGTGCGTGGGCGTGAGTGAGCGTGCCCAAATAGTATATGAGTCTCCCTGCAGCTCATATGTCATCTTACGAGACTCGGCGGTGTATACTTGGTACCACTAGAGGATTCGCGAGTCTCTGCCATGCAGCCTATAGCGGTCCCTAGAGACCGCAGAGTAATCATTCACTTAACACATGGTCACAACACTAATGGGGGAACGAGAGTGTCCTTCTTATTAAGACGCCTAAATCACTGTCCCTCTCAAAATTGGCATCAATAACAGAAGTAGGTACCTTTCTGGTAATGAAACTGACAAGAGAGTGAGTAATGTAGGCCTACGTGGCCGTGACAGGTCTTTAGGCAGTCATCAGCTCCATTAGAATTTCATTAGCATCAAAGAATTTAAGAATTATTTACTATCTCCTTGTCTTTCAAGCAAATTCATTTCCGGAAAGCCAGGGTCTACCA
The DNA here is from genome assembly GCF_040938485.1 of Diadema antillarum. Classification (NCBI taxonomy): domain Eukaryota; kingdom Metazoa; phylum Echinodermata; class Echinoidea; order Diadematoida; family Diadematidae; genus Diadema; species Diadema antillarum. The sequence goes on along the minus strand of NW_027273733.1, from coordinate 8,363 downwards.
AAACAAACAAAAAAATGTTTATATATCATCCTTAGAAAAATCGTCATTAAACCAAACTGAATATGAGCAAGTTCTATAACTACATGTACTAAATCTTTATGAAATTAACTTGTGTATGAAAAACAGACTTCGTTTTGAACTCAGAAGTTACATCATTATTGCCATCATGGTCAAATCTTGAACAGTAACATCATGTTAGAGCCACTGTCAACTTCATCACCTCTCTTCCTTCCTCTACATCATCATCAACATCACTTCATCATAATCCTCATCATGATCATCATCACATTACACCACATCATTTCATCATCACCATCATCATTATCACCACATCATCATCACCACCATCATCATCATCATCATCATCATCATCATCATCATTATTATCATCATCATCATCATCATCATCATCATCATCATCATCATCATCATCAATGTTATCATCATTCCCATCATCATCGCAACATTTAATCCTTATCATCATCGTCATCATCATCACTTTCATTGTCATTATTGTCATCATTGTAAACAAGCATCACAATAGCAAAGTTTTATTCTCACCCAAGCCAGGAGGAGATTCCGTGTTCAACACCTCTAGCTCTGGGAGGTTTGGTTCCCACCGACACACCACTGTGTAATTCCGACAGTCATAGTTCTTCTCCATGTTTACCTGCAACCAAATATGTACAAGAATGGAAAGCCGTGAGGTAAAAATTTTTGCTAAAAATCTATTTTGCAGTCAATGCACCCACCACTCTCACAGAATGTCTTGAGTGTACTTAATTCAACATGACATTGATCAACAGGAAGTGAATACTATCTCTGAAAATAACAAGTAAAAATGTTTCTAATTTGGTCAAATTTACAATTCAAACATCACACTGATGAATTAATCTATATCACCAAAGTCCAAATAAAATACAGGACTTATTGTGCTTCAAATTGAGGAGACAGAAATTGTTTATACCTTTGACGTTATGTTCACTTGGACTATTTAGTCAACTACATTCCTGGCTCATATTGTTTTAAAACTGACCGGGTAATTCTACAATCATGTTTCTGTTGCTCTCTGTCAGAAAGACTTCTTGAATAGGATCACTACCAGCAAGCATCATAAAATGTATGCTGGCATTAAAGGGTCACATCAAGGTTCATGATTCCAATCTCTTGTCACCTGTCAAACATATTATGTCCATCAATTTGATTTTATTGACAGGTGTGAGATTTCTATTGAGGAAGAAGAGACAGTCCCTGTCTTGGCATATTCTGTCATCTAATTACAGTATAAAATTACTGCACCATGGCAACATCACTACACACAGCGTTCAGCACAAGTGGCTTAATTTCCAGAGAGCATTATATTCTGTGTTACGGTAAACTGGAATCTGGAATGAGTCCTAGTGTTTTTGTTTAGTTTTCCTGGCAACTATATGAACCTCACATCATAGAAAAAAATCCAGTAGCAAACTACGGTTACTTGTATATCTCACTAAATCTTTTTGACATACTCCTAAGCCTTGGCTTTCGCGTTCACTTGATAAAACCCAAGCATGTACATAAAGCAAAACAACATTTTTGCAGTTCCATGAACATTTCAATGTTTTTACTAGTAAACTTACTTGAACAAATGTTTATCGATCACAAAATTCAGTGAATATGAAATGCTTGTAGAAAAATAAAAGGGATAATTACATTCTAACGAATAGGATATAAGCCACTAATTTTGATCTTTAATTAATTCTATTTGTTTTATTTTTATTCTCATTAAGTGTTTGCTGTTCGTCTGGAGGTTCTGTTGAATGGAATTGTTACATGCAGCTTTATCAGCTCAATATGGAGATCTCTTGTAATCTGAAGGCAGCTACTGTAGCATTCCTTTAACATAGAAATTACACAGGTATTGGTATGACTTGTACAGTGGCTACTGTGCCTAGATGCTAAACTGAGATGATCTGATGAAGCAGAGTTCATTGACAGTTTCCTCAATCACAATATCTACAGAACACTACGTCTAGGCCAGCTATATTTTGTGTGTACAGTTGGAGTATGTTCTACCTCGAGACAGGACTAAACTTTTTAGCTCATATTGCAATCTGACTGATTATATCTAAATACAGATATAGCAGAGTCCAATACGCACCTTCATACCCTTGCAATGAAGGAATTTCATCGTGCAATGACAATGCATGTGATACATGTGAGAGAAAAGCAGAGTCAGATAAAGACTGAATCGCTAATGACCCAAGAAACATATCTTTCATTTTTGACAGACAGACACATTCTCAGGGTAGGGTAATGAGTAATTAACACATACAACGTATAGCAGGGTATAATAACAGAAACTAATTCTACCATCAGGAATACAGAACTGAAATCCAGGAAAGGTAATTGGGAATGTCTTGCTCTTTTTTCTCTCTCTTTAAAAAAAAAAAAAAAAAAAAAAAAAAACCTTTTCATAGTAATTCCAGCACTAGAAACATTGTAGGATGGTCTTATTAAAAAAAAGTGCCGCAACATGAATACATCATGAAGCTCCTTGTATACATGTGTATACACCATATACATGTAAATAAACTGCTGTTGCTATGAAATTCTCTGTAAATAACCGAATACTACATATTACGTACTGGCTTTGACACCACCGCTAATGCTTAAAAATAATGGCTAATACCTTTGGTAATACTTGGAGAACAAGGACACACAGCAGGTGGCAAGAAGTAGCTATTCACAGCACTTAGGCATATAATTAAGAATTGACCATACAGCTACGACTGTTGGCTCTATACTGGACCTTCTAAACATCTCCGTCATCTGCTCTAAAATTATTTTCTGTATTTAGGATTAGCCACATCAACAACGGATGTTGACTTTGAAGTGATATTTTCTCTCATGGCCATTAAGTATACATTTTCCTCATTGCAATATTAATTTATATTCACATTATGAATCTCTCCTCTGATGTGTTTAATACCAGATACTAAATACTGATGGATGAGTATACAAAAAACAGACACTGCAAACAGGTTATGATGACTACAGGATGTAAAGAGATAAATTTCCCACAAGTCAAGAATGCCACAGAAGATAGACATGCATTCAATAATTGGCAGAAAACAACAACATCGGTTCTGGTAGTACAGACAGTCATCATAACTTGGTGTGAACCAAACAAACAATTCATGGCATAGGGGCACTTGTCCTCCTTGATGAGAAAACTACAGAAAGGACTAGTAACAGATATATGGATTGCATTTTAGGGCCAAAAGGGGGTACTGAGACAGAGCACTGCATACTATAATGTTACTTGAGGAAATGAAAGACGAGATTGTTATATAGCAGCATGACAGGACAATGCAGAGAGTTACAAGCTACCAGGTTAAGCAGGTTACAAGCTATCGTTTGAGCAACAATTTCCATTTCTACGGAATCTCTAAATCTCACTGTTGAAATTTATGCTGTAATGCTTGAAACCTTTACTATTAGAATCAGTATTACTTTCACTTTTAGAATTAGTATCACTTTGACATTGCTCTAAATGGTACTCATTACTTATGCACATCCTGGTAAAGAAATATGACTTCGTGTGTAAACTTCCTCACTTGCATATTATTTCATCAAAGTCATTTAAGTTAACAGCTACAGTGCAATTCCATCCACCTACAGACACCATGGTCTACTTTCAAGCAAAAGCATCAATATACATCTGTGAAAATATACATGCAGGCTTAATCATCATCCAGATAAATAGACTTTCTAAATACTTGTACGTAAAATCATTTTTTGACAATGGTTCTTACATTCAAAATATTCAGATGCATCACAGTCTATAATATGGAATAGCATATTCATTAATTTCTTTGAAAATATATCCTTCAGAAGTAAAGAAAAGTTCCCCCAGCAATCAAATTTGTTTCCATAAGAACTGACTAAATATGTTACAGGAATAACATGGGAATTGAGGTAATTCCTGCATTCTCTAGATAATGTTATCAAGCAAAATTCACATCAATTTCCAAAAAATCCCTGAGCATCACATCAGTTTAAAGTGACTGAGATATTCCATCGTACACAAAAATGGGCTAATCATATGATTATCACAGTTTGATATAAACAGACCTTTGTTTTCTACATTGCATTTATAGACATTACTATATGTATGTATGCTTAATATGATCCTGGGAAAGAATTGATAATGTCAAGCCAAAAGATTGAATAAAAGAGTCTGTAATCTGAGTTCAGAGAAACATTCTAAGCATGTACTCACAGCATCCAGTAAATACATTTCTCTATCAGGGACTTCTCTTCCAGGACAAATCAGGACACCAAAACATCTGAAAGAAAGGAAAATAGAAGATGGATGACTGTAAAATCTGTATAATACATACATATCTTGCAAGCAAACATTCGGAACAATCTTGTTGCATGGTCTTGATCTAGTGTTTCATTGCCTGAAGTACAAGTTAGCACAGTTGCCCCTGCACATACAAACATAAACTGACTATTATGTACGGATATGATATAAAGTGCTAAGTTCTCAAGATGAAAGTATCCACTACTTAAGTGAGAATTTCTAAAACCATTATTTATTTTGTTAGAATAGTAAAACACATTAAAACGTGACAAAATGTTACAAACGTTCAGTAATGACGTGTGCGAAAGTAAGCAATGGCATATTAATGCCTTCCAATTCCTGAGAAGTTTTGCTTGAAATGCTCCTTTTAAAGTACTCATCCAGTCATCAAATACTACATTATGTACTGGACTTGCAGGTCTTACTAGGCCCCTACTAGACTGATGTGTGGACTGGACTACATATCATGCAATAACTAGCCCTTTCTGTGGCTGGGATTAAACCCAATGCCATAAAGTTTTAAATTGTCTGAGTTCTTACAAATCTATATGACTGCTCTGTCTCTAGTTTTACAGGCAAATCACACAGTTAGTTTCCAGGGTGATTCGTAGAAATGCACTAGAAATAAGAAATTATGATCTAACTTAGTTTCATCATGGGCACACTGGCTATTTTCTATCCTTTCAATGACAACAGTGAGTGACACCAGGGGCGGATCTAGCTTTTTATGAAGGGGGGAGTTTGGGGCGGTATGCGAGGGAGCGTAGTAGCGACCGAGCCTGAGCGAGCGGAGCGAGCGAGGGGGGGGGGGGAGGGTGTGGGAGGGGGGTGTCCCCCCTCCCACAATAGGGAGAATTTTTGAAAATCTGTGTGTGAAAATGGCATATTCTTGCATCTAAAACACCACTATTTTTGGTATAGAGGTCATTGCCAAATTAAAAATTACAAGTTTAAAAAAAAAGATAAGATTTTTAAAAAAATGGTCCCCGGATTTTTTTTTTTTTTTTTTTTTTTTTGGGGGGGGGGGGGGGGGTTGCAACCCCCCCAACCCCCCTTCTAGATCCGCTTCTGGACACACTTTCAGCATTTGTATTAGCCCTGCTAATTTCATGGAACATCAACATTTTTCAAAACCACAGCTGGAGGAAAAAGCGCAATGCAAAAGTTCTGATGCAAACTGTCATCTACACAGCATATTTGGTACACATTTGGTGGACAAAGAGAGAAGTTTTCTCAATGTGATGAGAGACAAAATACCTTTCTATGATGAGCATTTTATGATGCCCTTGCTGTACTGTGATTCCAATCTCCTTCTGAACACCCTGTCGCAGCTTAAAGCAGCGCTTGTCCCGCGGGACTGGTGAGAAGTTCCCTTTCCCGCTGTCATCCTCCCTGATGTCTACTAGAACAGGGATGTCCAGATGGAGGATGCGTTCCCGTGGCGACATGGGCAGACCAGGGACACTGTCAACCACTCCTGGACTCTTGGGGACTCGGTGGAAGGCCTGCCCAAAGCAGGTCAAGATTCGTTGTACCTTAAGGTGGAAAATATATGTGACAATATCAAACACTGATATATTGATATCAAAACACACAGTCAAAATCAAATGTACACCCCTTTTTATTGTCATATTTATTGTTCATTTTGCAATTGCATGACATCATTCAAAAGATGTTCTCTGTAATGGTAAAACAATTCTACTTATGATAATAACAATTAGCAACAACAGCATCATTTAATTCATCGTCATCACCATCATCATATAAGCTGGAACATCATAAACCAAGTACTACTGCCTCTAATGATTTGAAACAAGAATAAATTCACAACATCAACTCATAATTGTTAAAGCTGAACACTGGAAAGTACCTAACATTTCGATTGTAAAACCATAATTATCAGCGGTAATGAAGTCACAACAGTCATTACACAAAACTTGATTATTGTGGAACCAGATCACTCTACACTATAACAAGTCTTGCATGAAAAGGAGGGCTTCATACTCTGGTAAGAGTCTTGACATTCTGTCTGAAAATAATATTGATAAAAGCAAAATCATACTTTTCCATCATTGTCTATAATAATGCGAACCTGGAAAGTACACACACACACACACACACACACACACACATTAAGTCAACTGCAACTAACCTTTTCATAACTACGACTAAAGACATTGAAATAATGGTGTCTTATACTGCTTAACCTCTCACATCTTGGATTGCTCTTCCGTTTTAACATAAGGATAACCTTTGGAAAATGGTAGGTTTTAGTAAACTGCATAGAGATTTAAGTGAGTATCTTTATGTGTCAAATCATTACTATGTGACAAAGTATGAACAAACTTCTAATTCTTATTAATCCACTCCTGTATGGCCCACCAAGGGCTTGAGTAAGGGTACAGGTAATCCCCACAGTTGGGTGCCTCTATGTGAATTCAGCAGCACACGCCTTATACTCAGCTGACACATATTGAATTCCAACATGGCTGCATCCCCACCAAAGCCTAATCAAGCACATACTAGGCGTCCAAGGCCGTGGAGGCCCAATACTCACGGCTTCTATGACTTCACATCGGAAGACATGACACTGGAACAGCTGACTGTCCTTACTGCCATGGCTACACGTGAATGCAAAGCAGTCACTCTCAGTCGTGTTGGCGTGTCCACGGCAACAGAACAGGATGCGAGTGATGCGGTAGTGTGCGATCTCCGACTTGCCATCCACTTCGAGTAATCTGAAGAAAATGTGAAGGTCGGTGATGAATACATAAAAAAGTGACGATTTTGCAATGCCAGGCTTCGCGGGCCAGATAAAATGATTCATTTTGAGCCTTGCTGCAGAAACCAAATGAGAATTCATTATACAAAATGGATTTGGGCCCTGTTGCATAAAAGTTGAGATTAAACATTAGTCACAAAATGAAACATAAGTCTCTGAATACTCAATTCTGATTGGCTGATACCTGACTTGTATTTGATATTATACAAATAATGAATGTTTATGAGTGTAATGGACAGAATATTTCATAAGGTGAAAGATGAAATGATCCATTCAACGAGGTGCAGCCGAGTTGAATGGATCAAAGATTTCATCTTTCACTGAATGAAATATTCTGTCCATTGCATGAATGAAAAACATTTATTATTTGTTTTATATAATGCCTAAAATAGATCCTTGTCATTTGATGTTTTATTAATTTAGAAACAAGAGAGGATCTGAGATCGAGAGAGTGCTCGCTGAACGCTTTACGCTAACGCGCTGTCGCATACACACACTGCAAACGCAAGCGTCTTACATGCCTAGTGTGTCAGGCTCTCGGCGCGCGTGCAACAGAGCAAATCGTATGGATCCAAGATTGCACGGTAAATGGAGCCACAATTGCACGGATGATGACATCATAGCGAAATGGGCAAAATGATCAATGTCAAACAACCAATCAAATGACAAGGATCTATGTCGGCATTATATCATCCGATCTATGTTTGATTGCTTCTTTACATTCAACAGGGCTCTGGATTTATCACGACCTCATCAATTCAGAGAATTTGCCAGTCTTGAGAGACATTAAAAATCAGCATCAAAACCCTCCTACCTGACGGATCCCTCGGCGGTGCGGGGGACGGAGAGGACGATCTCCATGGCGTTCTCTGATTCCTGCTCCTTCAGGATGGTCATGTTGCGTGTGACTTCCACTTCACTCTTGGGGGCATTCACCGTGGACGCACCCAGGTAGAAGATTCTGCTAAACAGGGTGCACACCTTGTCGATGGGAGTGATGGCTGTCGGGGTGACAGGGGCTGATGCTGGATCTGACAGTACAAATGACAGTCACCACCATATTGAATAATCTCCATAAATCTTATTGAGCAAATACTTTTATTGATGGATTTTGCAGGAGAGTAACAAAAGACATGATACAGTCTGTTGAGAAACTATGGCGTCATCACTTTTATATAAGTTCGTGGAGTTATGTTCTTTTGCCTACCATATGACACTGTAAAATGTAGG
>NW_027273732.1:0-11932 GCF_040938485.1 Diadema antillarum | reverse complement strand
TCAACGTCTGTGCTCCCATGCTATTATGTACTGCCCATCTTAACAGCACTGTTGCCCAGACCCCCCACCAAGACACACGATGGAGAGGAAAAATTTGAAGTTTGTACGCAAAAACCGATAAGTCCCTTTTTGAGGATTTTGATATGAGTAATAACTGATTGGTGTGCAATTAAGTTGAGGTGATTTGAGTATGAGGGCATGAATCAGTTTCATTAAATCCATGAGTAATTTTAAACTTAAAGGGACGCAGTCCTCACTAAATTAAAAAAAAATATGTTGTTGTTGGTACCTCCAATGAACTACTTTCATCAAAAACAAACTTTCAAATCACCAAATAAGCTCGTACATTTCGGTTAAAAAAGTGTGACTCTGCAAATGAGCAAGTCTTGGCGGAGAGTCATACGTCATCGATGCACAACTCTTTCCAGCGGTGTTCTGCTCGTCATCCCTAGTTATTTATAAATACGTGTTTACTATTTATTTTTATATTAATTGTATATATAAATAAGCTTGAAATGTTTTGTTTGAAATAATAAAACCACATATTGTCACATTTTATGAAAAAATCAGATATGATCATTTTGAACACTTAAATTGGTTTTCGGAGGCACGGCTGTCAACTTGAGAGTAGGGCATCAATGACGTTGCACCTTTTGGCAGGCTCTTACACGATCGCTTGCAGGAATTATTTTTTAAAAATCGCGTATGGAGACTATTTTTGATGCCCACGCGTATAAATTGGTGAAAGGTTATATTTTTTACTCTTCTTAATTATCAGTACAGTGAAAATCTCAGGACTGCTTCCCTTTAAGTTCCAGATTTTGGTCACATTTGAACCCTCTGTACAAAATTGAACTTTACACAGGAACCAATGATGTGTATGTCAGTGTATGCTTACAATGACCCTCAACAATAGACATGAATACCATGAATACCACCTTTTCAGAGCTCTGCTGGCTAGGCTTCTGGACTCTTGCTCCAAGGCACATGAATGCTTTATTCATAATTCATGATTGCCTTGGGCATTGCTAGCCTGAATTCATGGTAAAGGGTAAAATGCATGCACATGAAATCATGTAAGCACATGTTTTCATTTGCTTGCATACGTACACTACATTTTAGCATGAGTAGAAGACAGTTGTGATGGTGAAATTTCTAATGAATATGTAATAAGGTGGATCATTCAAACCCTGACCTTTGTTCAGGACCATTGTTTGGGTGTTAAGCACACACTCCCATACAGTAATTGACCCTATGTAAAGTGGAAAGTCTTGTACTGTACAAAGGATTAAAAAAAGAGCAAAATCTGAAGCCCAACTTGAAAATGTTAAATTTAATGAAACTCATTAACACTTTCATTTTCAAATTACCTCCAACAAAATTGTGCACTATTCAGCTACTGCTCATGTCTAATGTTAGTGCTATCTGATATACATGTATAGTTTTTGAACCACATTGTATGAAGAATCAGAAGTGGATTTTTTTTTGTTGTAACACATAGTATCTGTCTGAGAATAGCCAAGTGATGTTGGACTTTTTGCTTGGAATTAAGGTGAAGGGAAAAACCCCAATTTGATGACAGATGGGACCACAGATTTCCCATCGAGATGACTGAACTTGATGTTTTGTTAAAACCAAGCAGTACAGTGTACACTTATAAGATGTAGACATGTATGTAGACGTGTATATGATAATTTTTGGACTAAAGTATTTACTTTATTTTAACAAGAATATCTTTAGAATCGTGTTCATTAAAACAGGAATTCCTTAAATTTGTGCATGTTTTCACAAGACATACTGTATGTGCACATAAGTGGAAAAAAGTGGGGTTTTTTTTGGTCTTAGCATTACAAATGTAAAATTGTACATCTGTAAAGTCAGTGATATTTGGCCAATCTGACATTGAGGTACAAGTGGTTGACTTGTGCATGTATGTGCATGTATGTACATGTATATATCTATGTACAAATGTTTAATCAGTTGCCGACAGGCCACAAAATGTGCCTCACACAAAGCACTGTACAATCATGTTATGTGTAATCCTCCATAGAACGTGGTTGGCTTTTCAGCATTCCATTCTTATATATGTACACGGCCACTCAAACATGTACAAACAATGTACCCCCCCCCCCCCCCCCCACACACACACACAATTCAAAAGAGAAAATGTGATCAGGTGATTAGAGACAAAAAGCATGCCCAAAACACAAGTACAGCATTGTACATGATGTTCCTTGTAAAGACATAGGCATAAACATGTTACTTTTATTTTGGTCAAATATAGAGGTAATGGTCATTTCCCTCACATAACTTAGTTTCAAGACACTAGAGGGATTAAAGACACATCATCAGGGTTACAAATATGTTTTTTTTAATAAAAATGACATGAAGGATTAACATTTGTGCAAGACTACAGCAGTTTTCACAGAGACTTCATAACAAATAATCCTGTCCAAACCACAATGGTGGTCATCAAAATTTCATTGAAAGATCACAAGGCTCACAGTACATCTATCCAGACCATGTTCAAATGAAGAATAATGCTACACCTTACAAGTATCCCTTGGTTACTAGTTATTCTGTACAACACTACAAACTTGTCATGGGCAAGGTGAAGTTCTATTCTCGTTATAACCCACAAGACAATTTCATAGAAAGATCACAACATCAGGGTACATCTATCCAGAGCATGTTCAAAGGAAATACAATGCTACGTCTTCCAATTCTCCCTTGGTTAGCGATTATTCTGTACAACGCCACTAACTTGTCATGAACAAGATTAAGTTCTATTCTCGTTATAACCCACATGAAGAGATTGGCCTGCACACGAAATATGAACATACACATCTGATCAACAGGTAGTTATGACAATATTATGCATTCCTTTTACTAAGGTCCTCGTCTTGTAACACATTGTATTACACTTTCTTGGAACATTTTGTAAGTTGGCTTAGGGGCATTCTAACATTTCTCTTCCACTAAATCAATGTCTTTGAACAAGGTTCTGGTGGATAATGCCATTTCTTTAGGTAATATCAATGAATAGCAAATGAGCAGCCAATTGCTTTTTCACACCGATGAATTTAAATACAGCCATGAGTACTCACTTCACGTTCTCGTTTCATGCCTTAATTTACAAAACCATTAAGTACTTTGTTTCTATTATTGACCTCTTGACTATTGGTAAAAAACATAAAATACAATGGAAATACAAGAACCTTTCTGCACAGAAACAAACAACCCTTTACAGCCTGCCATTAATTCAGAATGTACACATACACAAATTCATAGCTTAAAAGACATTTCCAAGACCATCAAAAAGATTTATAAAATACATGGCGATGATCTTCTTTCACTATGTACATACCATGTAAGATTTTAAATTTGGAAATGCACGAAAAAGGCAATAATAAGGGGGGGGGGGGTTGGAACCGATGTCCAGCACTACTCACTGAAAGAACAGTGCTACTGTACAGTTGCTAATAAAACCGATTACATACAAGCAATACAAGTATCCAAGGGCTGAAGAAGGTACTGCTTGCTTGACCAAAGATTCTTTTGCCCAGTAATGCTGTGACATGATTACTCACTTGGAAAAGGAAAACAAAACAAAACAAAACAAAAGAAAAAGAAAAAAAAAAGAAAAATTAATCAAAATAAACAAAATAAACAAAATCTGCAAAACCTGCATAGCAGATGGTATCATTACAACACTAGTCAAGTCCACTTTCATGGGAGTCATTCATTGTTGCTCTTCTTCCTTTTTTTTGCCAGCAGTCATTCTGGAGGCACATTACAGGAATTGCAGATATTTAGAATTAGTGATAAACCTCTTTTGAGCACTTCAGATGTGTAACCGAGGGCTCAAAAATGAGCCCAGTATGAAGGACAAATTTTGGTTTGACAGAAAAAAGACATAGTAAGCATACACACATGGAATATGTTGGGCTTTACAACACCAAGATTTCAGTTCACTGTCTGACAATTTGCTAATTCAGAACAAACAGCTCCTTAAGATTCCAGTCATCCAGTACTGTTGTCCTCATCAGTGCTTCAGTAACGCGGTATGGATCACAGTTTGAGGACGGCCTTCGGTCCTCCATGTAGCCCTTGCCATCGATGCCACACTGACGTGGAATCCTGATGCTGGCACCCCGGTTGGCTACTCCGGAAGAGAAGTCATCAATGCTGGATGTTTCGTGCTTCCCTGTCAGTCTGCGAGCATTGTCCAGGCCATTCTTGGGGTCATAGGCACGGATATGCTCATCATGCCTCTTGCTCAGCTTTTCAATGGCAGCTCGCATGTGACTGTGGGGGTAAGCAGTATCGATTACACTATGATAAAAGCAGTATGAAAGTTATGATTTCTTTTTACTTTTTCATCCCCAAGAGACTTCATATTCATGTTACATGGAACTTCAATCCCTCTCAAAACTTCAGAAAATTTTTGACTAAGTACTGTATACTTTTGGGCACAAAGTTTTTTATGGGGTGCCAAGAGTCGCATGGCCTATTTCGTTACGAAATCAGTCATTTCGTCAATGTAATGTTAACATTTCGTAACATTACATTGACGAAATGACTGATTTCGTAACGAAATAGGTGTCACAAATGTACACACTAGTAGTTATGTACATGTATGATGTACTGTATGCATGGTTGTTTTAATGTGTATGTACACAGGTTGACCAAATTAATGGAGAACATTCTATGTGGTATAGATATAGTACATACAGGCTGACCAGATAAGTGGAGAATTTTCTAGGTGGTATACAATGTAGCTATACAGTATATGCATGTAACAGGAAATACAATATAGCTCACTCAATCTAGAATGATTTCACCCGTTCCAGAAAGTTCTGGGAAGTGCTTACATGTTTGGCTGAGTGAGGCACTGTCCCTGTAGCCCAATGTGATTGGTAGTTATTCTTGGTAATGATGTTTTGTACATAGTTAGGCAGTGAGTCATCCAGGATTCCTGGAACTTGGACTAGCTAGAATGTGTGGTCCCAGGTTGGAGAGAGTTACAGAATGTGCTAGAAGGGGTGAATAGATAGTATATAAGCTAGAGAAATTCTGCAGTAGGCAGAGTACCCAACACCTCTGCTCTGAGAGTTACGTCACTTCTGGCTCTGAAGCGACTTGTTATAGTCAGTCCTGTGTTACCTGCTGACCTGTTATGTTTGTGGAGATAAGGCTTGGGAGACATTTTGCCTGCAGAGAATGAATTTGCCTACATTGGAGATAGACTCCATATTTTTCTGTCAGTGGACATGGCTACGGCAAAGCTGTGATGGGCTGGATTCTTAGCTGAACATTATTAAGTGAATCATCATTCAATGCATCAACTGGATGTGGTCGTCACAACGTTTGGACTCTGCACGTTTCGCCGTGGACATATTTTGTGGATTTTACCCCGGATCTATAACGCGGACTATTGTAACCTGTGCCTCTGGATTTACGTCGCAGGAATCATTCATCGGTGCATCGCGGATCATTCATTTGTGCATCGAACATCGTATCTGGACACTACCAGGGAACTGTAGCGACTTTGTGATAGTTTGGATGCATGTAAGTGATTCCATTACCGATTTGTCATTGTTTCTATTGATCATTGTTGTACTGATATGACGCCAATTACCAGTCTGTACCCACAATATCACTGTTAATAAACCGCCTGAACATCAGTTGATTGTTTCTTTTGTGCGATCATTCTCAGAGTGATTTTGGTCGTAACATAGGCCATGCGATGCTTGGTGCCCCATAAAAAAACTAGTCTTTGTAAAAGTTTTAAACCATGGTTAATATTGTACCACCTGGTGAATTCGGGCCAAAGACATGGAATCCACCCCCCCCCCCCCCCCCTCCAATTTTAGCATAACCAAAAATGTCCAGCCTGATTACGTTTATAGGTAAGCCAATACTGTTGTATTTATCCAGGGCTGCACACTAACCCATTTTTTTTGGTTCTTTTTTTTAATGGTCTGACCGGTCTGTCAGGCCAGAAGGTGGCCAGTTTCTCCATGTTTTACTGGTCCATTCCTGAAAAAGTTACTGGTCCGACAGCGATTTTTACTGGTCAGGGACTGTCGGACCAGTGCCAGTGTGCAGCTTTGACTTATCTCTGTTGCTTTTACAAGGGTAAAAAAAAAAATTGCGTACTTGATTCCTCCATCCTCCCGCATGGCCAAAGTGCTGAAGTTACAATGTGCACCAGCTCCATTCCAGTCACCCTCCATTGGCTTGGGGTCTAAGGTAGCGATGACACCAAAGTCCTCACAGACACGATGTAGAATGAAGCGGGACACCCACAAGTGGTCTCCCATCTCGATGCCCTCACATGGTCCCACCTATTAAAGAAAACAAAAGATTATAAACACAATTGTGCCCTTTCGCAGCTATGTAGAGTAGATTAGAAAGAGTAGATACACTTCAGCAAAGTATGAACTTTGACTCTTGTATAAGGAGAACTAATACCAATAACTTTGGTCTAGATATGACCATTATACACCAGAAAAAAATATTAATGATAGCCAAACGCTCAATGACAATTCAGCTCCAAAAGAATTGAAAAGTGTCTCACAATCTAATGATTTAAGACATAAACTTGATAAAAAGAAAGACTTTCCAAGTAGACAAGATCAGTTGGAGCACAGGTCAACCAAGAGTAAGTTTGAAGAGAAATCACAGAACATTCACCCAAGGGAACCATTTCTTAGAAATGAATCACCAGAAAATGTTTCAAAGCATTTGCCACAAGACAAACCTTCACATTGTCATTACAAGTCCTCGAAAAGTTCTCCAGACAGGAAATCTCATAGCAAGTCACCAGGAAGGAAGTCTCGAAGTAAAGAAAGAGAGCCATCACCCACAAGGAAATCCAAGGAGAGATCATCAGGTGACCGCTTAAAAAGATCCAGAAATGTGTCACCAGAAGACCCATCTAGACGTCTGTCACCCAACAATTCATCGCAATCTTGTCACCGTTCTTCTAGGAGTGGTTTAGGGGATAGAAAATCTGGAAGCAGGTCACCGGGAAGGAAAACCCATACTAAATTAAGAGATGGGTCCCCTGCGAGGCAAAATTCAAGGGAGCGATCATCAAATGATAGCCACAGAGAAAGTTCATCAGCTCTTCTGTCAATCAGAAGGCCCAGAGGTAGAGAAGAGACAGTCAATAGAAGGGCTGAAGGTAGAGGGCATAGAGAACTCTACGATGAGAGCAAGAGTAAGTCAAGTAGGAGTGGTTTGCCAGCACATAAAGGTAATGAAACCAAGGCAAGCAGAAACAAACCTTCTGGCAGCGCATCCAAAATGCCACAGCATGAAAAAGATGATAAGAGAAGTAGAGAAAAAAGGAGATCAAGTATCCCTGTGAGGGACAGAGATAAAGGTGGATCATTCCCGCGGGAAAGTAAACCTAAGAAAACTAGAAAGTCTCGGAATACCAGTCAAAGAATTAGCGAGAGAAAACGAGAATTCTCAAGAGAGAGATTATCTAGCATTGCCAAAGAGGCTATCACCAAGGCCAGAGCTACCTTGCGCAGATGCCATAGGTCTTCATCAGCAAGTGAGCACAGGGAAAGAGCTATTAAGGAATATACGGCTGGTCATGAAATGAGTGAAGAGGGAGAGGCGGGTCAGAAATCTTCAGAAAGTTCTCTTCCTGAGGGAAGGCGTGTTGATCAAAGTAAAGCCAAAGAGAAGTCAGGTGACAGGTGGAAGAGGAAACGAGTGGAATCATCGTCTGATGACAGTGACAAGAGCTGGCTTAAAAAACATAAGGAAAGTATTGGGGATGATTTTGTAGTTTGTGAAGAACCCAGTGGAGAGCAAGAAAATCGAGTTAGTGTTAGTGATGAGCTGTTTACTTATGAAGAAGGTCACACAGTTCTAGCTTGTGGGACCAAGTCGACGATTGAGTGCACATCGAGTAAAGTGACTGTCTTACAGAACAGTGTGAGTGAGTCAATTGATTCAACTCTTAGTGACATCTCAGCTCTGTCAATGCTGCAAGTCCAGTCTGAATCCCCACTTTTTGCACCATCACTCAACACGTCCGTTGAATGTGCTAGGGGATCCTACTCTGAGAAGGAAGAGAATGAATTGTCCGAAGGAGAAATTATCAGTAGTGGGGAAGATGAAGCTTACCATGGCAAGGAATGTGGAGCACGATCAGCGCACCCAAGGGAACCCAAGCAGCAATATTCTCTCAAGTTAGAGGATACAAAGAACAGAAGAAAAACTCTAAAGAAAGCCAGTGCTCCTGATGCAGTGTACTTTGACCATTCATCAAGTGCAAAGTGCAATGATCAGAAACCCAAAATTAGCATGACACTAGAGAAGCACCATAGGGAACCCAAGCAGCAAAACTCTCTCAAGTTAGAGGGCACAAGTAACGTGAGTAAAGATGAAAAGGGAACCAGTGTACCTGTTGCAGTGAACTTTGGCCATTCCTCAAAGTGCATTGATCAAAAACACCAAACTGACATGACAGTGGAGAAACACTCCAATGCTACACTTGATTCTCAGGAGGAAACAAGTCAAAGAATCCAGTCAAACAGTGGTGAGAGAGATAAGAATGGTAATATTGCAACAAAAGAAAACGAAGGTGGGTCATCTAGGCAGGGCAGTTTTCAGTCCAAGAACACTGAAGATGCAGACAGGATGCCACATGATGCAGTGACATGTGAAAGTAGTGAGGCACATTCTGAAGGAGTGGAAGGTGATAATCCCCTCGTAGACATGAAATTGAAAGAAGCAGATGATGCACATGGCATGGAAGGTGACAAAAACAGAGATGAAGGGTCAAATAGTCAAAGACCTAATATCAACCAGGAGAGCAATCTGTCCAATGTTAATACAGGAGCAGAAACCAGCATAGTCAGAGGCATTCTTTATGAAGATCTTCGCATTGACTCTGACTCCACAGTCACAGATACAAGTGTATGTACTGTAGAATCGGTCGACTGCAGTGAGAACACCCTAACTTCTGCAGGCACAGTCAAAGGGGAGAACAGTGAGTGTCCTATTAATGAGATCCATGCTGCAATGGAAATAGCAGACGATGCCCCGATGGAGGAGATAGGCACATTCCAAGACTGCAGTGGGCTACGTGAAAGGGATATATCTTGTTTAGTGGCAGCTGTTTCCTTTGATACTCCTGCAGATCCTGCCCTGATGGATGGACATTCTGTGAGTGTACCCTGCATTGGACAACCAGCAGAACCACAGTTCAGAATACCTCAAGAGACTCGCCTCACAGCTTGTAATGACAGTCAAAGCAGTGTGGAATCTCCTTCCCCCGACAGTGATGACAGGGTTTCAAGTTGTGATGAAATTGACAAGAAGGATTGTGTTGAGCTGACCTCTTTGAGGAGGGATCACAAGACAGCCCTGGACTGCAAGAGTGATAATCAGAAAGGTTTACGGGATAATGATGATGTGATGTCAGTCATAGCTGGAGATTTTGATTTCTCGCACACAGACAGCCGGCAGATGATGGAAGAACCAGATGTGGACGAGGCTGATGAGGAGATCATTGTGAAACAGCATGAGGCAAGTGATCTTAGTGTCATTTCCTGTCAGACGTCCACCCTACACTGGACCAACCCAGACATCTATGACTCCTCTACTCAAGTAGACTCTCAGGAACAGCCGAAAGAAATTTCTGTGACTAGACTCGATGACTCCATTGGCACAGATGCCTGTATTCCATCAGTGTGTGGACAAACCATGGTTTCAGGAGCAACAGATGATTGTAGGCAGCATAGCTCACTGGAATCAGAAATTTTAAAGCCTGGTGAAAGTCATGAGGTAGAACAGAGCCAACAGGAGCATGTTGTTAGTCTTGATGAAGATGTGATTGTCCAAATAGAGAATTCTGAAATAGAAAATGAGAGTGCAGTGAAAGGCCATCATTGTGTACCAGGAGCTATCAAAAGTGACCATTTGAATCCTGTATTAATTGGTGAGAGAGCCCCAGCAGACTACAAGAATAAATTTTTCAGGCACACTGAATCTTCCAGTTCACAAGAAGAAAGAGAACTCACAGATGTTACAGCAGATGAAGAAAGTACCTTGCTGGAAGAAGAAAAACCAGACCATGTAGTAGAATGCAGTGTTGATGAAGGTGGTATCAAAAGTGTAGTTTTGTCAGACACATCAAGCGTGCAGGAAAGAGATCCTATCCTAGGAAAGGAATGTGCCTCTGTTGAAGGTGATCAGAGTCTCACGGGGGAAATCGTCGACACAGGAATGTTGAGTGAATCATGTATTCAACAAGATGTAGAAGGTGTACAAGATGAGGAAGAAAGAAGTGAATCAGGCAAAAGTAAAGCAAACCCAATCCACAGTAGAGAGAATTATCTCACTGGCAGTTGTACAGATACCTCTGAATCTGAGCTGGACTTCGAAGAAGACATATATGAAGAGGAAGAACATATACATTCTGATCACCAGGTCATGACTTCTGATGAAGAAGGGGATGTACACGAGAGTGCAGAGATCGATCAGGGTGGTTTCGATGATGCTGCCGGTTGTGAAAATGGAGAAGGAAGCTATGCAGATAAAGATGAAAAGCAGTCTGCAGATTGTGGCTCTGGTGTGAATGCTGGAGAACATCCCAGCAATAGAGATAACGGAGGTGACAATTTACCTGAAAAAGATGGCGTTAATGCGGAGGTCAGCGCTGAAACCAGAGGTAAAGAAGCAAGTCCCGTGAATGGAGATGAAGCCAGCATTTCTACAAGGGATGCCATGGATGACATCGACAAGAGAAGTTGTCTGTCAGAAGGGGAGATATCAGAAGGAGAAATCGTCAGTGATGACGACTCTCATGAAGACAGACCAGAAGCTCAGATTATGGCTGTAGACGACTTGCGCCATAAATTGGGGCGGGCGAGGAATTCAAAACAAGGAAGCTCTGATGCCAGAAGGGCTGAAAGACCGCATTGTGCGGAAGATAAACACAAGTCAGAGAGGGGTATGCACAGGTTACATGGCACTGACAGAAACAGACACGGAAAGAAGCGAAAGAGGAGCGCGATTACCAGGGACCCCATCTACAGCAGGAAGGAAAACTCAAAAGCTGATGATGAGAGGATGCTAGAGAGAAAGAAAAGACTTCTGGAGATGGAACTTCGGCAAATTGAAATAAAACGAGAGATGATTCAAATGGACAAAGAAACAAAGAGACCAGGGAGGAGGCAGCAAGTGAGCGAAGAGGAGTGCAGGAGGCTAGATAGGAGGAAGATGGAAGAGGAGAAGCGGGAGGACAGGCGGCGAGAGAATTTCAGAAGGCAGCAGGAGGTGAGGAGGAGGAATGAAGGGAAGCAGAGAGACGAACATCGCAAGATGACTGCAAGGCTGGAGGAGAAGGAGAGGAGGCATGAGTCTTACCGGAAAGCAAGGAGGGTAACTGAAGGAAGAAAGTCCTAATTTCTGGTTGTTGTCTGTCTTGTCAGTCCTATGTGCCAAACTTACAGAGAGAGCATTTGGCCAGGAATGATGATTTATTTATTGTTTGAAGTATTATGCCGATGAAATAATGACTGGCCTTTTTTTTTTATGACAGTGCTCAGTCTACTTCAGTGTACTCCTGTTATAACAACACAGTTGGAACGAAACTCACATTGCAACAAAGTAAAAATTCAGGGCCTAAAATTATTGTCTGTGATTATCTTTATATACTTAATTGTTCGACTATAGTTAAATTGTGATAATATTTTGTTAGGAAAGAAAAAAAAACTATCTATTTAAGGAGTCGCCTGTACACGCTTTCTTCATTACGTAAGACCTTATACAGGGCTCCACACTAACTTTTATTTTTGGTGGCCCAAAGGCAAACATCCGACCTTTTATGGTGGCCCGATCAGGCCACCACATTCTTCGTTTCTGAAATTTTAGTGGCCCGACATGCGTTTTTGGTGGC
>NW_027273731.1:0-12284 GCF_040938485.1 Diadema antillarum | reverse complement strand
AAGTGCTGCTCACATAAACATTACTCCCACAAACCAGTCTCTCATAATGAATCGAGGGCGGGAGAGATGTCCTTGTTGAAGCTGCCAGGTGGCTGTACATACAAACAGAACTAGGAAAAGGCGACTCGTCTAGCTGGAAATTCTAGATGTGCGGCAGTGAGAGCCGACCTTGCCGTCGTCTCCGTCACTTACACAGAAAGGCATAAAGTGACGGCGAAGCTCTCGGTGGGTGCTTTTGTTTCGCCGGATTAGGCCAACGTGATGAATTTCAGTTGCGTTTAAAGTCTTTCCTGAGTATTCGTCTTCCATCGTTAAAGCTCACAGCCTTAATAGCCAGATTGGTGTCGCAGTTTGCGCATGAGCAGATATAGGTCATGAGAATGATAGGACGACGTGATGAGACACATAATTATATTGAGCAATGAACAATGTCCTGGACGGCACCTTCAGTGTTACCTTCTTCACGTCGCAGTGATAGAATATAGCACTTTGAACATTCAAGGGAGCTTGTCAACATAAAAACAAGTTAGATATCGTAAGTGGGTGGTATCTATAGCTTCACAACTGTTTTGTTTGGATGGTTTAAAAGTCGGGGTCATGAGAACCACCGATAACCGCGAAATAGCGTACTGGTATTGCGCGACAATACTCTGAAACTTTTACGCGGGCTTGGGGAAGCGCCAGCTATATCACTATAATATTATGCATTTCAAATTTGCTTTCATCAATCATAATATCTCGCAATTATTGTCACCAGGATAAGCGCTGAAATTTAGGTAAGGAACTAGACCATCTCCTCAATCCGGTAATAAATCACGTTAGCCCGTGCCTTATCATTATAAGGGTGTAGTTCTCAGCAAGCGGTGTAGCTTCACGCGAGTTCCCGTCGTGCCAAACTAATCAAGACAATAGCGTTCTCCTTATCAAAACTTTGATGATTTCATGATCCTTTTACGAAATAAGTTCTATTTCATATTGCTCGAAAATGAAAGGTATGATCACCTTTACTCATCATTTCGCTGCTTTGGGTATGAAAATCTCTCGATAGAAATAATATTCTATAAAAGTTCAGCTTTCAATCGGCAATCATAATGACGCGGTCCTAAATAATTGAAGTACCACAATGTCATTTTATTTGAGATGAATAGTATATTATAGATACAATAGTTCATTATCAAAACCGACATTATGGTAATTCAATTATCATACATTACATTGATATCTCGTTTCTATGATGTCATTAAAAAGGCTGCTATTTGATACCCAAGATATATTTAAAAAATTTAAAGCACAGTACATTCGGGCTAGTTAGTCAGACAACCAATGTCGATACGTGATATCTCGACGAGTTCCGCGCCAAAAAGGCCTAAAATGTGGGAGCCGTTACCTTGGAAACCTAGCTCCCACGCAACTTTATGATGTCTGCCTGCATCGTGTTCAGCAACAGGTACACCCCCTGTCGGGGCTCATCGCACGAAAAAGACAATGGCTTCGACCGGTGAATAATGTAGGCAACAACAATCTCCAGCAAGGTCTGTTTGCTGCGCTACGTGAGAAGTTTGAGGAGTCATAAACACACGGTGATTGTAAAAACACCATGTCTTGTTCACGTCAATTTGAAAAGGCGGAGCTGCTAATTTGAATATAACAACGCACTCGGTGCCGCACTCGCGAGTATGAGCAAGTATTATGAGTGTATCAACAATGTCAAACCTTGCAAATTTCGACGTATAGATCCTATTTGAGATTTCGTATTTGTTACTCGAGTCAGAAAGTATTATATTATGCCATTATATTTTTATACTTGTCTCATGCGATTGCATTTCCACAATATCCAGCGTGTGTATTCCACCAGCGGTTGTTCTTCTCAATCATCCATCGCAAAAGAAACAACAAAAAGTATGAAATAACAGGTTCATTTTTAAAGTCCCATTTAGGTTCCTTAAGGTATGGAATCGTTTAAAGATACAGTAACATAGTTACCATTTACTGTATGTGCGGGACTTCCGCGAGTGCGACGTGCGTAAATGTTTGGGACGAACATCTTCGGACGTCTTGACCCACAAAGGTACGTGAAAAACGCTGAAAAATGATGTTAGTTTTCGAATTTTCGACCCATTTTATAAAACAAATGATGCACAGGATTATTTCGTGGCGTTAGTGGAGGCGTAGCTCACTCTCGGGTATTTACAATGTAGTGCAACATGCACTCGGCTTCGCCTCGTGCATGTTTCACAATTGTAAATACCCTCGAGTGCACCACGCCTACACTAACACACTCTATCCTGTGCATCATTTGTATAGTATATCATAAATATATAAAATGTGAACAACAGTTATTGGGATTGCTTCTAGAATAAACCGTCTAAAGTTATGGTCTATTGAGAAATAAGGTGATAATCACAGTTGGATCGCGAATTTAACAACACACGAAAATGTCTCCATGCGCCCTGTTAGAGCATTAACGTAAGCGTCGGCGTCAATTTGCGAAAACAACATCTCGCGAAAATGTCTATGGCCTCGTTATTCGCGAAAATATCTGTACGCGAAAATAACAGGTAATACAGTATCTCCTTGTATTTTAGGCTTTATTGCGACACTATCATATTATGGTGGTATGTTTTGTAATACAAGTGAACTAAACATATGCATCAAATGTGATAACTCGAGCATTTTTTTATCACTGTTCCCAATAGTAAACAATACCTTTAAGTAACAAGCTATCAATAGTCTAGATTTATGACGTTGACATGAGATTGAATATAATGTATATTCCTACCCTGTTGAAATATTTATGGTTTGTTCACATTGGCATTGTCGATATCACTGATAACTAGGTTCTACATTGCATTATATGTGCCAATGACATCCGTGTGGTTGCTGAGAAAGGGAAGGAGAATGTATCAAATATAAGCATATATTGTACCACTCACTCGGAGCCCATCATAACCTTGAGAGCGTAGACTTAAACGTAACTCTATCCCTGTCCAGCCTAAAATAGTAGCATCTAACCCTCCCACCCCCAACCAACCACCATGCACACTCTCTAACGTCCTCCTAAAAAAGGACGCAGCACAATCACTCCACAAGAAACCATGTCACGCCCATCAAACAGTCAAATCCTCACACAAACACAGACCTTTATACATATTCACCTAACACATCCGACCACTACAAGCACAAACTACATGAGCTCGCACACACACTACACACGCACACATGCTACACATAACATGACACTACACACACATACACACACACACACATACACACACAACAGATCTCATATGATACATCTTTTCCTCCTTTTCGAACATTGACATCAAAGATTGCCCTTGTATGTCAGTTTGTTTGTTGTCGTTTTTTATTGTGTGTGTGCTTATACGAAAACAACAAGCAATCTATCCTCGCTACGCCCACGAGCACTCGCTGAAAAACAAAAAACAAAAGAACCCGAGGGACATGCAACATTTTTGTTCAAATTTTCAAATGCAACTTTACTCAGCACCTTTCCACGCTAACCCCTTCGTCTTCTCTCTACACCATCCTTCTTTTGTTTGCTCGAAGCGTGCGACCTTGCCCGACATACATATCTAATCACCTTAACAACCGCTCTGCAGGACCTATAGTCTAACTGTATTTGTTCCTCTTCATAGTTGAGAAATTTCCAGGAGTTTTTCATCTTGCCTTTCTGCATTCCTCAGTCCTAGCAGTTCAGAACTTGCGAGAAAGAATAAAAATTTTTGCTCTGTGCACCCACCAGGCAAACGACACGAAGTCACGTATTCTAATGCGTTTGCCGAATTATTCGTCTTAGCAGAAACTGGTAAATATACATATTATACATACATATACGTATACAGGCAAACATAACATATATATATATATATATATATAGGCATAATTTATACAAAATATAACCATGACCACACGGTAGGCGTGGTGATTACGCCTTTACCTCTCAATTCTCCAGTTGATTGTTACACCAAAAAATTTGGATCATGTTTTTGGTTTACAGTATAGGTACTAAAACCGTTTTAACCTAGAAGTTGTCATTGCTAAGGTATTGCAACACAACAAACATTTGATGCCAAGAAAAAACGATTTCATCTTTGATTCATGTTTAAAAAATGGAAATTTCGAGAAGATATCATACGTGCAGGTCAAGGGAGACACTTATTTCACTGCATATATTTATATAATTTCATGTGAACAGGGTGACGGTCAATTGAATTGCAAAATTAGTATCATTCTTTTAATTGTCAGATTTACTACCTGTCTATCTGCAATATATTGTGACGGATAACAACCTGATTATGACGTCAAGTGCGTGAGTTAGGAATTTTCTTTCGTATCACTGGTTATATTCATGAGTATTAATCTTGTATTCGAGAGGTTTATCAACTAAGACACCATAAGCGAGAGTTGCCACCATTACAGATTTGATCCGCCATCTTGTTTGTGAGTTCAGTGATTTTACAAGTTATTATCTTTTTTTCTGTTTTGCAGGAAAGAGACGGATGCTACCACAAGTATCCGTTAAAAGGGAGATCTACTTTGTGTTCAAAAGAAATCAAACAAAACGGTCACAAATATGAACAAAATATATCAATTATACGATTTCGTAGTACAGTGTAGACTATATAACCTTCTTTTTCTGGAAACACCAAAATTCTCATGGCGCTATTCTAATCACAGCAAATCATCTGCGACGTAGTCATACGCCATTCTAATCACGTGTAATCTCTATACAGTGTATTTTCTGTTTTCATGAGAAATCGTACATTCATAGTTACGCATGCCACAGTTTGTCTACTTGGATTCGACAGGTAGTCTTCATAAAAAGAGTTTTAAAAATGTCTCTAATAAACACGTTTGATGTTAAAGACCTACATGGAGAGATGCGGACACCGTATTGCACCAGCAAAACATCTAATGATCCAGCTAATGGTCCATCTTTAATGGGTACAACAATAATCATCATGAAGAAAGATAAAACGATCGATAATCGTGTATGTGTGTTTTTAACAGTATCGATCATTCAAACAATCATGTCTATCACGATAATGAAAGCAACTAGGCAAGTAGCATTCAATCGAGTAGGTAGCGTAATAACTCATTAATCAATTTAACGAGTAGGACCTTCGATAAAGTCAGTCTTCGTCGGTTTTTACGCTCAAAAGAGCCTGCCCGTTTATCAATTAATCTAATTCACCGAACATATCCCAAGCCTGCCACCCAACACTGTCTGAACCACGGATAGGAGTGAACTTTGCTAGACAACACCTGCTCACTGCGAGCTTGTGATATTAGTATTTACAATAATATTTGCAAGATATTGAACAACCTGGTACGAGAGGACAGGGACAACAATGGGTACATACCAACTGATTACTGTGAGCCCGCCATTAGTGAATCAAATGCAGACGACAAGTTCATATCTCCCGTAGATCGTTCCCCACTTTGCTGTCTGCTTCTGGCGCCAGTTGATACCTAATATTTTGTTGATCCAACTCGTTGCCACCGACTATTATTCTGTAAACGCCTATCACAATCTGGCTCGGAGTACATTCCTCACAAAGCGCCCCTCTAAAGCAAATTCACATGTGTGTAAATCGAGACAATCGCCGAAGCGCGAATACAGTAAACGATCTGTCGCCAGTATCGGTACTTCCGAGTTGAATCACGCATTAATGTGACTTTGCGCCGCGAATCGCCCCTGAATCTCCTCGTTCCGTAGTGTAATCCCAGCTCTAGCTTCTTCTACGCACCAGTCCCCCTGGCGTCGAGTCAGCCGTTTGTTCGCAATCCGTGGCAAACACTGATGTGTGAAGATAACATTGGCTGGCGAGTGCCTGCACCACGCACTTCACCTATCTACCACTACTCGGCGTCGTCCAATGTGCCCGGTGAAGCATGCACTAACACACTCCACGCCCGCCGCGCGGACGCAGCTACACGGTGTACAATTTCGCCGAGCAAACCACATGATCAGAGAATTAATGTGCCAATTTACGGAATCAACAGCTCCGCACTGATTCTCAGAATACTTCCCGAGTTCGAAGTGTCCTCAGCGCAACGTTCGTCGGAACATTCCCCTTGTGCTGGCGAGGCGAGGCGAAGCTTAATACAACTATGTACTATCCGTGGGCGTATGCTGTATGAGTAAGTGTGAAATGTAGTGTTTGCATGACACATCACGCAGAGACTCCAACTCTCCCGTTTTCGACGGGAGATCTCCCGCCGAAAACCCATTTTTGCAAAATCTCCCGTTCTCCCGTTTGAGATTCAATGTCTCCCGTTGGAAAGGATTTCTTACTTATTGCTATCGTATGTTGCAAAAATAAGCCTTAGATAGTACCAGAGAGCATCTATAACCCTAGGAACTTCGCGCTTCGCACACATAAACTTGGAGCCTCCCGTTTGCTAGGGGTTTCAGGCGGGAGAATCTCCAGATCAGAAGGTGCTTAGGGTTGGAGTCTCTGCATCACGCCTGAAGTCAAAAACATCCTAGGACACTAAAAGGTACAAAAGTTTTATTTCATTGCATGTTAACCATAATCAGTCGAATACCAGTGTAAATTACTGGTGTTTTTTTTAAATCTCTTTTGCTGTTGTCTGTACCCACTATAATCTCATCACTTTATTCCCCTTCGCTGCAAACAAAATGTTGCATACCGTCAGCGAGACACGGGGGGGGGGGGGTATTTCGCTTCAGTTAATTTTTCGTTCGTATTTATATTTTCCCCGGGAGTATGATTTCTGTCAAAGTGTGGTAAAGCTCTGTTATTCATGGAACCTTGATCTTAAAAAAAAAAATAAAAAAAATTCATGATAAAATTCTTTGCTCGCAATAGATATTTTCTTTTCAACGATACACAAGCAGATGCCTTCAAACGTGGTGCTTTGTATAATGATTATAGGTAATTCTTGGTAATTCTTGGTAATTCTCAGGAATTTCATCATCTCCTCATTTTCTTAGGCTCTGCCATCTAACAGTGTGCTTATCCTACAAACGTCCACCTTCGACTGCTATTGATGAATTAATTTGATTTAACCACTATACCACTCTTCTCAAGTAGTAAACCCAATTTGGTATCGTTCATATACAATTACGTCATGATTCCCTTCAGCAGTACTCCTTTGATTACTTTGACAAACGGCAAGCAAAAGAATGACATCCATACAACGCAAACACACATGCGGATATTTGCGTTATGCGCACATGCATTGCACATCACGACTGATTTCATCCGTGTCTTTTGTCTATAAAGACCTGAGTATAATCTCTTTGCTCAGCATTTCAACACCTGTTGGAGAGACCGTTATTAATGACAGGCTACAAAGCTTGAAGTCAACTTTGTTTTCATGGCATATTATTTTGAGTTCATATCGCCTCAGAATGTAGTGAATTCCGCCCTAGTGGTGCAATAAAATCTGCGTGGAATCTCGTCTACCAAAAATAATGCGCGCATGCCATGCCTCGTGACTTTACAATCAAAAAGATAAAATAACAACATTTGCAAATGATTAGCAGTCATTGTGAAATATGAAATAAAGCAAAACATCACAAAAACAAACAATATGTGACAAAAACATTTCATTATAAAAAGATATCATACAAAAAGAGAACCACCATGATTAAAACATGTAATGTTTTAGATTTGGTAACCAGTAGTGATGAGTTTGTATACATGTTGGAGAAGCTTTTTGATATCACTCCGTAATGCTGCGTTTACACCATGTTCCCGGCGGCCACCGCACAGCACACACGTTTCAGGGCCACGTGGACAAAACGGAATGGACGTGAAATAACGCGGTGAGACGGGGATAGGCACCCATGACAGGCTGTAATTGCCGTGGATGCCCTGTCAGATTTTTGAACTGTCAAAAGAAAAACATTGCCACGGCAGTACTGATGCTAATGAGAAACCTTTATGTCAAAGAAAAGTAGGTCCCTGCCGTGCTGTCCGAGGGCTGTAGATCAAGAAACGGTTTTTAATGCCGATCTCATGCAGCGTCGCTCAACATTTCCTTAAAAGATAAGTCCATCGTCATAGACATGTGGATTGAGTGAATGCAGCAATATTAATAGAACACATCAGCGAGAGTTTGAGGAAAATCGGACAATCCGTTCAAAAGTTATGAATTTTTGAAGTTTTTGCTCAGTCACTGCTGATGAGAAGACTACTACAGCTTGTGATGTCACATGTGTAGAACGATATGAAGAAAATACAAAGAAAATTCAACATATTTTCACTTTTCTCGCAGAATAAAAGAACGCTTGACTTCCCTCTTTCTGAAGGCGTGGGGAATAATATTACCCTTAACATATGTCTGTGACAAGTCGAGGAAATGTAAACTCTTTTAAAAAAAAATATATATTTTTAAAATTCTCTTTATATTTTTTCCTTATATCATTCTACGCATGTGACATCATACACTGTAGTAGTCTTCTCATCCAGCAGTGACTGCGTAGCTACTTTTAAAAAATCATAATCTTTTAATATCACAGATTGCCCGATTTTCGCCAAACATTCATTTAACCTGTTGATGTGTCTACTAATATTGCTGCATTCACTCAATCCACATGTATATGAGGGTCGATCTGTCCTTTAAAATACGACCTGTATCAGTTACAACTCGAGGTCGAGTTTATCAGGTTTGGAAGGATGGTTGTGTTGTAGTTTAGTGTGGCAATGTGGAGGTTTATCATCATGTATCTTAAGTAGATTGTATGTAATGCCACAATGAGAGGCATGCGTTCTCATTTTGGCTTGATATTTATGTTCTTTTTCAGGATTGACCTACAATGTCTCAGTTATGTTATAGTTAAAGGGATGGTATAGTATCGGTGGAGATGAGGATTGGGCTTTTAACTTTTTGTGAGATACCAAGAAACCACTCATTAATAAAGATAGTACAGAGCATACCATTCTAAGAGGAATTCAGAATTTATTTGATGAAAAATTTAATTCAGGTTTGGAATGACATCCAAAAGCAAAGTAAAAAAAGCGATCGTAATAAAAGGTGGGTCCCACCTTTTATTAGGATTGCTCTGTTTTGGATATTTCAGCCATTTTAAAACCAATTTTCATCAAATAAACGTTGAATTCCTCTTGGAATTACATGCTCTTTCATATTTTTAAGAGTTTTTCATTATCTCACCAAAAAATGTTAGAAATCTGAAGTTTGCTCTCATCCAAAACTATACGATCCCTTTAATGCTACAGTGTAAAAAAAAATGCAACGTTTATCATCTTTTCAGTAACATATTTTAAATCAAAAAAAGAAAATACATAAAACTTTCTTTGTCTACAAGATTCAGTTAAGAAAAGAATGCAGATAACGCTGCAAATCTTTGCATTTGTTCATCTTATCTTATTTTTTTAATGCTGAATTCAAAGTCAAAGAACGACTTTACTTTCACATTACCCATCAAGACATCACGTTACCGACTGGTGAGACATTATTTTACGCCGTAAGTTTATCGAACATGCCTGCAGCTGTGTGTTGCTATGGTAATCGCAGTCTTAGCAAGACAGCTGTCTTTTGTGAAATGTTGTCCAGAGCGTAACCCGGATACGCCGATCTCTCCAAATATTCTTAAGTCACTGATGGGTAATATTTGCGCATCGCCGCGGCAGTACACAGAACCTTACCAATAATGGTTAAAAAAAAAACCAAACAGAATGAGCACCTGAGGATGATTTATTGGGAAAGAATGTTGCCATGTAAATCTGATGATCTTTGATTTATCGCAGGGAAATTAAATGTGTCTATATCCATACACTCTTTTGTGATGAAAGAATTTTCATATGGGTTGACATTTACATCTCTGAAGTCAATTAAGTATCAGCTAGGAATCGGTGACATGTCAACTAACCACTAGCTCCAGGATTTGATGCGTTAAATTTGAACTAATCTTGTAAGAAATGGTGGCTACACAGACAACGGCGAGCGTTTTGCTAAGATATGATAATTATGATAATAATGATACAATAACGATTATAATAATAATGATAAAAGTGAGAATGATGCTAAGATTAATGATAATAAAAATGATAACAATCATCACAATAATGATAATTCATTACAGCGCATGATAGCAGACTCTGTACGCGTCACAAGCTTCCTAAATGTCAGAAAAAGGATTTGTGGAATATAACTCAGTGGACTCTGGTCAGTACTGTTTTAACAGTATAATTTGGTCGAGAAGCGGATTAAAGAGGTTGTGCAGAATGTTGTCCGTGGTGCAATGTTTCATTTGTTTTGCTGTCGTATTTTTCAACCAGTTTTCCGAGGATGAGAGAAAAATAACATATGTGAAATCGGTTGAAGATTTAAAAAAAAACTCTTTTAGAGAACATCTCTTTTCTTGATCAATGGTGTGACAACGAGGCTCTACAGATTTCTTATTTTGTTGTTGTTGTTGTTGCATTGTTCCTGCCCGAGGACTCAAGTTGATTGTAATTGGTTGTCAATGGAAGTACTACAGAGTAACATCCTTTTGTGAGTGAGGTTTTGAAAGGGATTCAGAGGGTGATAATAATAGCCAAAGAAGACAATTTGATGAGCTTTAGTAAATACTTTCATTCTCCCAAATAATTTGAAACTGATTCATAGAAGAATGACAATCTTCAACTAGTTTGATTGAAAGACGCGTTTAGATCCGCTTGTTCCAAATTATCTCTTACTTTCTTTATCTTATTATGAAAAAAAAAATAAATCCAGCGTTTTATCACATTCAGTTGAAGGCATAATACATTCAGCAGATGGGGATGTTAGCTCTTTTAACATTGATAGAAATCATGGGTACGCATACCTGGGTGTTTAGGTCCATGATTTTTATTGTCACTATTACTAAAAAGCTCTGAACAATCAGTGCGTAATCTACGTCGATGGATCGTAGGGCATTTGTCGATTAGTTGGAATAAAAACAACCCACGCAACAATAACTAATTTGAACATGACAAAGATATTGTTGCGCCATGTACAAGTGACTCGTGACACCGATAGCACTTTTTACACGCTATCGATGAAAAAACTTTCGGATTGACAGCATGGTTTAGTGCACTATACTATCAAATGTCACAGTATACAGCATGTTGAGTGTCATTGTACACCGTAAGGACGATAATTCTCATTCGTCAATCAATATCATGAATATAAGTACACAATAATGAATGCTATACGGATGATGTGTGCAAATAATGATGCACTATATAGGCAAAGACAACGCCTAATTTCATACCACCCCACCACATGAATACCAAAAACGGTCTCCAGCCCATCGGATATGATAGCTGTTACTGAGGGTGAGATAGGTGCTATTCCTTATTCTTTCAGTGTGTTGACATAGGCCATTTTACCCTTTCGAAACCGTACTTATGTTTGGAGACTAAGATACATATTTGATTTAACTGAACTTTCGTCTGAAGTGCTCGCACATTATTTCACGTGGTTCAAAAGGCGCTTTATTTAGATACAAATATTTACTATTAGAATAACAAAGGTGCAATTGCACATTGCCTAGCGTTTGCGAAGAAAGCAAGTCGATGGTGTTATTACACCTATTGACTAACACTAGATTCCAAACCGCTGCCCTCTTAAAAACCATAGACAGAGCGGACATTTTTTTTTACACAATTCTTTTTATTGAAACATTGTCATTCTAGCTCTATAGAGCATACGGGCATCCGAGGATATGACTGTATTGCTTTTTCGCGCAGCTACGAATCTTAGAACTGGCATCGCGAAGGTAACATGGAATCGTAAACGGATACACGAAACGGAACTTCAAAACAATTCAAAAAACTTTCGCAGGATATTTTTGGCATAATATCAATTCATTTCAAATTCAAAAGAAAACGAACAAACGAATCGATATTCGACTTACTTTGTGCTATAGTCCACGCCCAGCAACTGGAAACATGACAAAATACCAATCTAAGTGAAAGTGAAAGGTTGCAGTCATGCAGAGTAGTTCAAGGCAGAAACACTGGGATAACATCCATCGTGGTTGCGGTCAGACTCGGCAATGCGATCGTCGTTGAACTGCTCCTCACTGAAGTTAATCCCGGCTGACATCGGTGGTTCGCTCGCCCCGCCTACTCGCAACACTCTTGCAGTCGGATCTATTACTTCCCATCGACAACAGGCGATTAATTGATTTTGATCAGCCCTGCTGAACGCCTACTGACTTTGCCAAAAGCGAATTTTTATCGCTCGTATAAGCAAGAGAAAAGTACGTTGCCCCCCTTCCAACGGCTGGCCAACTTTGT
>NW_027273730.1:0-8846 GCF_040938485.1 Diadema antillarum | reverse complement strand
TTTGCACAGAGGGTTGAAAATAGAGCAAAATCTGGAACCTAACTGTGAAATTAATCATGGATTTCATGAAACTGATTTATGCTTTCATATTTAAACCACCTTCAACCAAATTGTACAGTATTCAGCTATCACTCATATCAATGACAGTGTTATCTGATATATAGTTTATGAATTATTAAGAATCAAAAGTGGGAAATGTTTTTTGAAACACCTAGTATATGTTAACACAGGAACTGTGTGGTACTGTGTCTCAGGCTTGTGTGGTACTCTCTGTGGTACTTGTCAGTACCACACATATACAACACAAGCATATGTCAGCACAGGCACTGATGGGTGGTACAGAATAGTACAGCAGGACAGTACCACAAGAAAGTACATGTCTAATGTCCTGTGGTATTGGGACGTTCCACAGGGTAGTAACACATGCTGTGGTATTTTGGGATGCATAACACAGGACAGTACCACAGGACAGTACCACATGAATTGTCCTGTGGTATATTGGGACTTACCACAGGGCAGTACCATAGGAAAGTACCACGGAAGATACCACAGGATAGTACCACAGGATAGTACCACACGACTTGTCCTGTGGTATTTTGGGACGTACCACAGGACAGTACCACAGGGCAGTACCACATGACAGAACCACAAGAAAGTACCACAGGATAGTACCACATTACAGTACCACACGACTTGTCCTGTGGTATTTTTGGATGTACAACAGGACAGTACCACAGGAATTGTCCTGTGGTATTTTTGGACGTTCCACAGGAGAGTACCACAGGCTGTACCACAACAGTACCATAGCAATAGTACCACAGGACAGTACCACACAAATTGTCCTGTGGTATTTTGGGACGGACCACATGAGAGTACCACACGACAGTACCACACGACTTGTCCTATGGTATTTTGGGACGTACCACAGGACAGTACCCAATGAATTTTCCTGTGATAATTTGGGACGTAATACAGGGCAGTACCACAGGAAATTACCACAGGAAATTACCACAGGATAGTACCACAGGACAGTACCACACGACTTGTCCTGTGGTATTTTGGGACGTACCACAGGACAGTATCACAGAACAGTACCACAGGAAAGTACCACAGGATAGAACCACAGGACAGTACCACAGGACAGCACCACACAACTTGTCCTGCGGTATTTTGGGACATACCACAGGACAGTACCACAGGGCAGTACCACAGGACAGTACCACAGGCAGTACCACAGGACAGTACCATTGCAATAGTACCACATGACAGTACCACACAAATTGTCCTGTGATATTTTGGGACGTACCACAGGAGAGTACCACACAACAGTACCACTAGACTTGTCCTGTGGTATTTTGGGACGCACCACAGGACAGTACCACATGAATTGTCCTGTGGTATTTTGGGACGAATTACAGGGCAGTATTACAGGAAATTACCACAGGATAGTACCACAGGACAGTACCACAGGACAGTACCACAGGGCGGTACCACAGAAATTGCCACAGGACAGTACCACAGGACAGTACCACACGACTTGTTCTGTGGTATTTTGGGACGTGCCACAGGGCGGTACCACAGGAAATTGCTACAGGATAGTACCACAGGACAGTACCACACGAGTTGTCCTGTGGTATTTTGGGACGTACCACAGGACAGTATCACAGGGCAGTACCACACAGGAAAGTACCACAGGACAGTACCACACGACTTGCCCTGTGGTGTTTTGGGACGTACCACAGGACAGTACCACAGGGCAGTTACCACAGGAATGTACCACAGGATAGTACCACAGGACAGTACCACACGACTTGTCCTGTGGTATTTTGGGACGTACCACAGGACAGTACCACATGGCAGTTCCACAGGACAGTACCACAGGAAAGTATCACAGGATAGTACCACAGGACAGTACCACAGGAATTGTCCTGTGGTATTTTGGGACGTACCACAGGACAGTACCACAGGACAGTACCACAGGATAGTACCACAGGACAGTACCTCACGACTTGTCCTGTGGTATTTTGGGACGTACCACAGGATATTACCACAGGACAGTACCACAGGAATTGTCCTGTGATATTTTGCGACATACCACAGGACATTACCTCAGGACATTACTACAGGAACTGGCATGTGGTATTTTGGTACAATACCACAGGACAGTACCACAGGAACTAATCCTGTGATATACCTGTGGTATGTATCCCAAAATCCCACAGGAAGATCATATGGTGCTGCATGTTCCCCACAGAAGTATCACACAGCAAATTAAATGCGTAATATCACACAGTCGTGCCCCAAAGCAATACCATACAATAATATCACACATATACAATAGGAAGTACCTCAGAAAAATACCACAGGTTATTCTTTTTTTTTTCTTTTACCAGAGGACTATCACATCAGGAGAATATCAAACAGCAGTACCACACAGGAGTACAACACATGAAGATTGTAAGGCAGAACCAACTGAAATAACAAAAACATAAACAAAAAAGCACATACAATATTCCTGAACTAATTGATAGATGAGTTATGCTGTGAATTATAGCAATTGATTTGTCATTACTTAACCTGTTTTATACTCCTACAGTATTACCTATTTAGTGAAAGTGCTGATGTAAAGCATGAGAAATTTCATAAGGACTTCTGTAGTACTTCTGTGGTACTCCTGTGGTACTCCTGTGGTACAAATTTTTACATAGCTCATGAATATTCACACAAAAGCACTCTGGATTTTAGAAAATACATATATGACTTTAAAAGTCAAATGATTAATGGGACTTACTTTGAACTTTATTAAATATTGTCTAATTATCTTATGTTATTCCCAGTATCCTAGATATTGTTATGAAAGTTTAATTTCATATCTTGATAATAAAGTATAATCTAGTTGGTAACCATGCCTTAATGCTTTACGGATAGACGGCCATTATATACGTACTGATACGGTCGATGACATTTGTTACGGGAGGTTAACTTTGGCCTAACGAACCATCATAACTACCAAAAATACCCAGACTCTCAAACAAGGTGTTTGGTCGATCTCGGTCATCTTGTCAAACTCTTTTATTTACATATTCCTCCGCGGAACAATAAAGTGCCCAGAAATGATAGTACAATGCACATGTATCCATAACACTTCCCCCTAAAAGAGTGCATTTAACGTTTTAACACAAATGGACTCTATGTACGTTGGCACAATATTTTGGAACAGCATTGTACATTCCTCATCCAATTCACTCTTATAACTCCATGAGTTTACCATGGTTGCATCATTATAAGAACACATAAAAAAGTATGCTATGGCTATAACATCATCACAACCTGTGATAAAACATGTACGACTTTAGTACCATTCAACATGTACCAATCTTACACTCTCGTGAGTTACTGCTGCTTGTGAGTTACAGCATACTGGAATTGCATGTAGTTGTGCAACACTGAATACTGCAATGTTAACTTTCTCAACACCTTAACCTTTATGCAATCATGTCATGCATACAGTACAAACAATACACTTGTACCAAAATCATGTGGTTTCCTCGTTAGAACACACATGCAACATAAGTCATTTTTTACACTGTCATTATCAATGATTTACCTGTGTACAACGATTATAAAACACGTCATCTCTTCCACAAGCAACTGCATATAATCCAACTGTTGTAATCATATTACAACCTAAAACCAAAACATCATATTCCATGATATGTGACTTGCATATACCTGTAGACGTTGTGTCAGCATCTATTGAAATGTCAAGATATCAACAAATGTCATATATCCTACTTATGTTTCTGAAAACTACACCAAAAGTATGACCTGCCTAACAAAGCATCATATGAACCTGAATGATATATCCCCGATGATAACCTGTGTGTATACCTGTATGCATCCCTGTATAACACAGTTCGCTTAAATACATGCCTGTTGGTATATTGGATCAACTGTGAAATACTGGACACCTTCGCCAAGGCAATGATTGAACTATAACAATGAGCAAAAGCTATGTACATGTATAACTATATAATTTCTGTACCAAATACAGTATACATGCTAATTAAATCCAAAAGGCAACATCCAATAAACTTAGGGTGTATGCCACAACAAATTGAACCAATACCTGTACATGTACAAGTATGAAACTTCAAATACCTGAATGGTGCCTACATTACTCGATACACCACATACTCTATACAAACAGCAACACTACCTGTTTGAAGTCATTTTACCAACAACTCACATTCTTGACAACTGTTGATGGCTAGTGTAACTTAAAACAGCCTTCATATCTTCTTTTGGAGAGTGACTCAAAACACTAATACTGTATAGCTTGCTGTGTTTCCTTATTAACACAAACATGTCTGAAAATACTTCAGTGTTGTTATTTACACACTTAAAGTGCCATTCATGCTGTTGGCATCACAATGATATAGTGTATGCAAGATACATACATATACATGATGTACACACACTGTCCTGTGTACTTGCAAAACAGAATTACACCTGTTTAAGTGTCACAAACATAAAATACATTTGCACAATTGTTGCATCTGGCAACAAGACAAAATACCTTGTATTGAGATGTCTCAATTAAGCACGGGAGAGTGTGTCCGCGACAATGTTTTCCTTTCCGCGAATGTGCCTAATGTCAAGGTTATACTCCTGTAGGATTAAACTCCATCGCGTCAGTCTCTGGTTTTTGTTTCTCATTCTGTTGACGAATGTCAGTGGGTTGTGATCAGTCCACACAACAACGGGTTGAGTTGTGCTGCCCACGTAGACATCAAAATGGCTGAGCGAAAGAATTAACGCTAGGGTCTCCTTCTCAACGGGAGAATACCTCCGCTGGTGCACGTTCAATTTCTTTGAGAAGTAGCAGACTGGTCTGTCCACTCCATCATCATCAGCTTGCATCATCACGGCGCCTGCTCCGACATCGCTGGCATCGACAGCTAGGCTGAAGCCTTTTGTGAAGTCCGGCGCTGCCAACACAGGACCACTCGACAGGATTGCCTTCACTTGGTCAAACGCAGACTGGCATGCGGCTGACCACTGGAACTTCACGTTCTTCCGCAGGAGATCAGTCAAGGGAGCCACAACATCGAGAAGTAACACTTTGAAGCCTCGCAGTAGAAAATCAAGACTCTGGTGACTGCAAAAAAAAAAATAAGTAAATAAAAAAAAGAAGTTGTAAGCTTTTTTTCCCCAGCTTAATTCTAGCTGAAGAAAAAGCAGCAACCGAAGAAAAATAGACAAAAATTGCACTGAATCGCATGGAAACTGAGACACGCGCAAGACAACCGGAAGCAACCCATAATGCAACTGTGACAGGGCTCTGCAGCGTGCGAAGAAGCTTTTTTTTTTCTTTTTTTTTGCGTATTGGCGATACCAAGAGCTGGCATGATCGTGGAATTTTGGTTTCTGTCATCACACAATGTTTGCCATGAATGAAACAGTGGTCTAGATCGTGGGGTAATCGTAGCGCTCTCATTAGATCTTGAGATCAGTCGTGGCAATTGCCTTGAGCGTATAGTTTAATTTTTGAACCGCCCTGGAATCGCATTGAGCTCTGGCAAACAATTTTGAACCGTCCGAAACTTTTCTCGCCTCTTAACTATAGTCCCTACTGTCTAAAAGTTCTGGACGATTAAAAAATTGTCTACTTGGGAACTATGATGTATCTCTTTTTATTTACGATGTGCCATCCTTTATGAAGGAGAAATCGTTCCAACATCCAAAATTGCCCAACTCCATCGCGGTATGACAGAAAGATTACAATACTAAAATAACAAAACTGTCATAAAGATCAATTAGGGAAAGCGTCTTTCTACTGTAGCTCATATTTCTGTGATTCAAAAGAATCACTATTAAAGGGATGACATAGTTTTTGTTGAGGTGGGATTCAGGTTTTAACTTTTTGCGAGATAACTAGAAGACACTTTTACTTTGAAACACACAATTCTAAGAACAATCACGGTTTATTTGATGAAATCGGTTGTGAAATGTGAGGAAAAATTAAATTTCAGCCATTTCAAAACCGATTTTCATCAAACTTTTAGTTCCTCTTAGACAGTTAAGAATTGTATTCTCATTGATATTTTAATAAGTGATTTCTAATCATCTCGCAAAAAAGTTAGAATTTTAATCCCCATCTCAGCCAATGGTATACCATCCCTTTAATCTCCAATACAGGTAAAAAGCACATCAATTATTGAGAATCATGCAAGTAAACTCGCATCAAAAAGAGTTTCAGGTCATATATACGATAAAATATGCCAATCGGTGTATGAGTGCGGCCATTTCTGGGAAGCATGAACAAAAATGCATAGCATCGTCCCGTGTCTTATTTCTCGTGAATATACACTTCTAGTAAGCGCTGAAAGGCAAACTGTATGTTTACTGTTTCTAATGCTATTGACGTCAAAACTCATATTTCTATAAAGCCACATAATAAAATTAAGCTGTCCCGGTGGATTACCTCTGTGCAAAACCATTACGAAATCTACATGATGGTTTATTTCAGGTCAATATCTCTCTCAGCTCCCTACCCCGATCCTCACCACGCCCCACCCCAACCCCCCCCCCAAGTTATTAAACAGATCAACATTGCAGAAACGCATCAAGTTTTTTCAACAAAGGCTGTAAGCACATGACGTAGGCAGTCATACAGTGATATCATAGCTAAGAATGAAGTAACGTCCAGATGCCCTAAATTTAGGGGATTACCATTTTCATAGGCCACGGGGATGGCCCGCATAAAAAACAACAACAAAAAACTTGACACTGTCGAGTGGTAATAAATTTCGCTCGAGTGTCGTCTCAATTAGTGATCATCTCTCGTGAAGTACAGCGAAGCGGACACCACTCTCGGAGAACTAATAGTATTTTGAAATCTGAGCAAAGCGTAGAACATCGACAGGTCTCATGGCGCAGTGGTATCGTCTGCTCGTGGCAGTGCCAGTATTTCTAGCACTTTGGCTCATCCCTCAAGGTATATTCCGCTTTTAGCCTCACGGTTAGCATTTTTGTTTGCAGGTCAATCATTCTCTTGTCCTGCGTGACTATCACACGAGAATAGTCATTACTCTGTTTTGCTTGTTTAATTCAATTAAACACGCGCAGACACACACACACACACACACACACACATCCATCATAAACATTATTCTGTAGTCCCCTCGTGATGCGTACCATAAAATAACTACTGTCGCTTCAAGTGTATAACTGTGTTACATGTGTTTAGTCATGATTAAGCATTTAACCATAATTGAGCTATTTCTCACATCAATTTCGAGAACAGCAAAGATAGAACGAGGAGAATGTTATCATAAAAATAGTATGACATGCCTTGAATAAAATTAAAAGTGTAGATTGAAATTTACAACTTACCTGCCACCCCTCCCCGAGCAAGAGCCCAAAGCAGCTTTCAGTGACGTAACAATATCACTCCTTGATACTGTCCCTTATTGGTTGGAACACGCGTTGCGAAATCCTGCGGGGATTCCCCGATCACTTGCTCAGTTGGCGATGTGCAATCGCTCTGCTTGCAAATTTATGCATCGCAGAGTAACGAAATGACGTCTTGACTGCCGCTGTGCACTCACCCTCGACACACAAACAAAGGTGAAATTTGCTGAACGTTGACTGACCTTGGGTACTAATAAGTGATTATTTGCGTGCATATCATGTGCATTACAATCTACTACTGTTCAAATTGCTTACCTCGATGATATAACATTTGCTTGCACCATCACTGGAATCTGATCTTTTGGCTAGATCGTCTGCTGGTGGGTGAGTCGTGAGTGTGTATTCGATACCTAAAATGGTTCTCTTTCCACGTCCCTGGTCTGTACACGAATGAAAAATGTATTACAACCTGTATTTGTACTGTACTGTATACTCTAACGCGAAATGCGTGTTTCACCAAAGGCGCGGCGTAGATGCTGCTGGTTCACGCGATCTGATCCTGTCGCTATAGACGTTGTTCACGCATGAACTTTACGTCGCGATTAACATAAACAAATCCGACAACGGTACATGAAATACATGTAGCCCTCTTCTACTACGAATACGATACATGCATCATGATGTTTCATTTCCCAAGACGAAAAGCTGTGGAAGAAAAAACTAAACAAAACAGTGAACGCTGTCCTATATATAATATGCTTCAAAACTGGTGTCTAACATAAACCTTTTTGTTGAATAGATCGTGTATATGTCACGTACGGAAACGAATCTGGCAGCGCCATCTATGGGTGCAGGCCTTAGTGTCCATCACATTAAAGGCCAAAGGAAGTTTCAGGGGATATTTTGTAGGAGTGAGCATGAAGGACACTCTTTTTTTTTCGCTCATAATATTTATGTATCTTTCAGACGGGAACTGACTTAGATATTGTTTATGATCCTCAAGATTGTCTCAGTTTAACCACAATGCCTGCATCTGGCGTGCGGAAGCTGGCACAGAACAATGTCTTTCCCCATCCCATCAGCTAATGTTAGTTGAAGTCTCTTCTCACCCAGCTCTTTCAATATCACCACCATTTTTATTTCTGCCCTGTGTGGCTCATTTTGATATCCTGCCTTAACTAGCTGTCTGTCTAATGTCTGTCTCAGTCAGTCTGTCTGTCTGTCTGTGTGTGGTTATGTGTGCTCTAGGAACTTCATCTCTCGACAGACTCCATTTAACCTGTTGTGGACAGACTGATTTTGCTACAACACACATTTCCCACAGACACCTGCCCGAGTATACTCAGGACTCGTCCTCAATGGGTTAACAATTGCCACCAATCATTTGATGGTCCTGTGTCATACAGACTTGAGCATGAATTCTGTTTTAA
>NW_027273729.1:0-6400 GCF_040938485.1 Diadema antillarum | reverse complement strand
GAAAGTAATTTTCCTGCCAAGGATGGTTGCCTAGCAACCGGAGGCCAGCTCATTTTTCACCTCCCAAACAAGGGTCACCCATTAGGGGAGGCTCCACTAACAAGAAGGCATGTAAAGTCTCTCTCGCAGATTACCAAATGTATCTGTGTCGTGTCCGTACGTGTGCGAGAAAGAGAGAAAGAGAACATGAGGGAGACACACAAACTGAGATTTTGAAAATCTGTGTTAATGTTCTGTGCAAGTATTCTTGTATGCAACCTATGTTTTCAATCACACCCGCTGCTGAAACGAGACGGGCTTTTATCCAGAAGCCATATCCTAGCCTCTTGCGGGGCATTCACAAATGCGGGGAAATATGACATGCAAATACTCACAAAACAACAAAGGTGTCTGCCTGATGAGATTTCCATTAATTTCAACCATGTCTTTAAACTGTAATTTAAAACATTCTAGAATGCTTCTATGGAATGAAAAGCAGATCTTTCAGCAAATGTACTGAGAGGTTGTATCAAAACTCCAACACCACACGCTTCTTCAATTCAGAGTTCATCTAAAACACATACAAAGGAATGATATAATGAAGATAAACCAACAACTATCCAGGCATATCAAAGATGATGAACATTTCTTTGAAGCTAAATGTTGCCAATTCATCTTTTGTACCTCAAGCATTCACACAAAGGTTAGGATGAGGGGGGTAAACAAGAAGAAAGCAATTCACCAAGAAAAAAAAGAAAAAAAAAGGGAGGAGGAGAAGAAAAGACTCCCAAAACTGCGGGCAACAAAAAGGCAAGGAAGCATGGCATCTCATGTTGCACATCTTTCTCGGGGACTGTTCCTTGAATCCCAGTGTGAGAGGGGAACATCTCTCGCCTCAAGGGTCAACTTTCTCTTTGGGAGGACATGAGGAGGATGTAGTGGGATGCTGGCAGCGGGGAGAAGCATGCAGCTATGCCACGAATCCAACCTGCCTGGAGGAATGTGCCTGTTACCGTGGGAGCGCAAATATGCAGTCCCCAGAGTCGCATACAAAAGAGGAACACCACCATCCAAAAAAAAAAAAAAATGACTTTGTATACAATATACATGTGTGAGAGAATTCTTGACTGTGAAAATATCTTGTCGCAAGTTAGAGGCTTGTTTGCGCTCTGCGTGACGGCACGTCGCTCTGGTATAATCCTTAGACTTGCTTCAAGCCTCCTTCACTACTTTCTCTCTGGAGTGTTCTCAAGATTTGAGAAAGGCAGTGAATGAATTGGTGACAGGCACTGACTTCCAGTCCAGTGTAATTTGCACCTCACCAACTGACAAAGCTGAGAACAAAACAGACAGGACACGGCACACGAAAGAGCAATGACTTATCATGAAAATTACGCTTAAGTTGAATATCTTAATTCTAAGCGAGAAAGGAGAGACATAAACAACTACAAATTCTCTTTCATATGCTCACCACATAATCTGATTATTGTACAACAAAAAAAAAAAATGAGAAAAGAGTGTTACCATTCATTAGGATACCTTTTTTTTTCCTCTTTCATTGGTGTACTTTTTACAGACAGCTAACAATACAGTAGCTACAATGACTAAACAAGTGAGCTACAGATGAGGAAGAAGAAGGAGGAGGAGGAAGAAGAAGAGGAAAAGGAGGAGGACAGAAGGAGGAGGAAGAGAAGAATTCGTCTGGTGGGAGGCCGCGGAGCACTTACTGTTGCGGATCTTCTTGAAGGTAGGGGCCTGCGTCCTGGGCACCAGTTTCTTGTGCACCCACTGCCACCAGATGTCGTAGGGAAGCTCAAAGTCGAACCACTCTTCGCATAGGTTGATTCCTGACCACACAGAGAAGTGAAAGGAATGCATCAGAGTCAGCACAAACATCCATCATCACAGCACCTTGATGACATTTATGAACAAACACTCAGGCACTTTACCGTACAGACACATACGCATACACACGCAGGCACAGCCTGAATATGATTCATTAGCAATCTGCTGGTACTGTGGGATGACTTCAGTAGCTCGGTGTAAATTTCAAAGATTGAGTGTGAGTGGCATTTCAGGAATGCTCGTCTCCGAAAAACGTCCTTTGCAACAAACAATTGCACTTCTGAAGTATCAGGAATACAGCTTGATTAGCGATGACTATGATAGGATGGTCTTTGCCAAGCCTGGTCTGTGAGAATTTTATGTCAGTTGCAAACTACGAGCAGATGCCAAGA
Source organism: Diadema antillarum (assembly GCF_040938485.1). NCBI lineage: Eukaryota > Metazoa > Echinodermata > Echinoidea > Diadematoida > Diadematidae > Diadema > Diadema antillarum. The sequence goes on along the minus strand of NW_027273729.1, from coordinate 4,184 downwards.
GTAAATCAGCTGTCGGCTGATTTCTACAGGTTCCGAACTGCACTATCCTAAAGTTACAGCACAAGTTTCAAATTGCACCACACCACCATCACAAAAAGAAAGAAAGATAGACATGTCAAAGCAAATAACAAACAGAATACAGTACGTCCTCATATTTTGTGTATGTTTTCTTCATGATAATATTTGCCAGTAGAGTTGCAATTGCACATCTGGAACAACTTTAACAGTGATCTGTCCTGTTCATACTTGCATTGTGTAGAGTGCCAAAGTTTTATTATCTCTTTTGTCAGCAAGCCAACTCACAAACACTTGTAAACACTATACAACTGTCTACTTAGACTACTTGTCTTCAATGATGATCTTATTGTTTCTTGCAAGCTCTTCTTTCTCTCTCTCTTTCTTTCTAGATTCATTCATCAATTTTTTCTGTCTCTGGTCATATATTGATCTATCTTTCTTTCTCTCTCTCCTTTTTCAATCTGGCAGATCATGCGTACAAGCAATTGGATATATCCTGATGTAAATGATGAACAATTACTTTTCTTTTACTTGAAAAACAATTGTACTACTGGCAGGAGGATAAACATCTTGGTCAAACTTTTAACCTTATTGTAACAATAAAGATAAGAGGTCTTTGATCCAGTGCTCTTAGATGTATGCCTAAATACAGCCAATTTAAAATACTGTCAGGTATAAGGGTTTTACATTTATTAACTGATATCGTTTAGCGTAAATGTGTGATTAAAGAAATTGCAAACACAACTACAGTTTGTGTCTGGTCATCACATGGTTGGATAGACTTGAAACTTCAGCTAAAAATTGTCATTCGTTGTCCAGACTCATGATTATCTATCTACTTGAGTTTTTCTGACAACAAAACACTTCTATGCATTACATACTGCATCTTAATGGAGTCAAATATAAAAAATGAGGCTCCCATTCTGCATTATATTTGACCCATTAAAGTTGAGTTTGTGAAGTCAATTTCTTCATTTTCTTTCTTTTTTTCTTTTTTTTGACAGGCACAGTATGTGCTCTCTACACTAGATTTATAGCGAGCATTCACTCTCACTATCTAGGTGTACCTTGAGAAATTTCAAATGTTGGGTCATGTAGAGTACAAGTTGCTCTACCCATGTGCCAAATATAACGGTCATACATCATATAATAAAGAAGTTCTATAGGGGGGCACAATGTGCCCCCCCTTGGGCCTGGAAGGGGTCAAAATAGCTTGGGCTTTATAGGGTTAACTAGGTTTATTTGGATGAATTGGTATACTGTCCAAGCGTGCAGGTATTTGGGAATTTGAGGATTTGTACCCAACTTTTGACCTTTTCATAAGTTTGAAGAAGAAGTGAAATGTAGCACTTTCACTTGACCTTTGACCTTTTGGCAAGAATCTTCCAAGAGAATCTTTATTGGATAATGCATGCATAAACTAAGTTTCAAGGAAAAAATTCTGCAGGCATTGCATAGATAAGAGAGAAATAATGACATTTTGATGAGTTGACCTTGACCTTTGAACCATGACCCATAAATTCCCTACATGATCAGTCGCATGAAGATACCTTAAAATGTTTGTGAGATATGGAGGAAAAAGTGAAATTTTAACATTTTCACTTGACTTTTGACCCTTGACCTTTGACCTCATGACCCAAAGCTCTCTCAGGGGAATCTTTATTTGGTAGTTCATGTATACACCAAGTTTCAAGAAAATACCTCCAGGCATTGCATAGATACATAGGGGAAATAGTGAAATTCTGAGCATTTGACCTTGACCTTTTGACCTTTGACCTTGAGCATGTGCGCCCATAATTTTTTTTAATTCATGTTCCATATTCCACATTTCATACAAATTTTATATTCCATTTGATTTGAAGAAGAAATGTTTTTTACACAATGGTCAGTTTGAACCAATAATGCACAAATGTATAAGGACTTTTATAATTTACGTGTAATATGAGGAACCCACTAAAAAGCAAAGCTTGTAGGATGTGGGCTCCAAAAATAAAACATAGGGTTTTAGTACAGTATAGCAATGTGACGTAACATGCAAAATATAAGATATCAAGAATATTACAAAGTTTACGGGATGTACAAAGTTAGTAGTGTATATAATGTTTATGATTAACTTATGGTATAAATGCTAAGAGAAGTAGCAAGTTGATCAAACTAATGAAGTCATCCGAGCGAGGCATCATTTGAGTATGCAACAAAATTTTCAAGTGATTACGGCAGAGTAATTAAACATAGGATTTTAGAAAATTGGCTTAAAGGAGCTTAAAGAACTTGAGTGCAACCGAACCGAATCTAAGTCATTCCAGAAAGAAGGGCCGGTCGATGTAATTAGCTGTACGGACAGGGAAAAAATGATAGGATTCACTGTGTCTTGTAGGGTAAGTATGAATATCACTGTTTTTTTTACAAACATTGAGGAAAATATACTAGGAAGGTCACCATTATTCAACTTATACATGAAAATTCCAACATGATACAAATACAAATCAAAATTTTTTAAAAATTTACTTGAAACAAACAATTCATCAGTGTGATCAAAAAATTGTGCTCGATTTATAATCCGTAAGGCCTTTTTCTGAACCAAAAATAACGAATCAATTTTAGTCTTTGAACAATTCCCCTAGGCTAATATTCCGTAATTCAAGTAAGGTAATAATAAGGTTGTATAAAGAGAATGCAATATTGGCTTTGGGAAGACATATTTCAGTTTGTGAATAATTCCAACATTCTTGCTCAAGTTGATGGGCACAACTTCGCCCACTTATGCATATACATGCTAAGTTTCATTAGGATACCTTTAACAGTTTTTTTAGATACGCTATCCACAAAATTGATTACGGACGGAAGGACGGACGGACGGACGGAAGGACGGACGGACGGATAACCCGAAAACATAATGCCTCCGGCGACACTTCCTGGCGGAGGCATAAAAAGTATAAACCTGAAACACTGCACTCCGATATAGATCATGTGACTTCTAGCATCTATTTTATAACTACAGCGGCTGTTTCCATCTTATTAATTTATCTTTTTTTTTAATTTCTGCAGATCTCATAAAGTAAGACAGTCTGAAATAGATTAAAAGATATCAAGAGAGAGATCGTATCCAAAACATGGTGCATCTGTTTAAGCCACACTGACCTCCACTGGTGTGGTCACAGCTCGGACCTGTTTCCGGCATCCCAAGTGACCCTTGTCCCCTTAACCAGTCTGCGTTGTTCGACAAGTCCTGCGTCCATCCGCACAAATCAAATTCGTAATCGCAATCCACGCTGGAGCTCACTTGGAATGTATGTGATTTGGAGGCGTTGTACGAAACGATACAATAGGCCAATAGCACACGTTATTTGTCACAAGACCAGCTAGCGTCCTTCCAATTGCTGACAGTTCCCTTAAAACAAGCTCATTACACCTGCAGTATTTAAGCCTTGTAAAACTTCATTTCTCTAATCACATGTGGAAACAAGTACTTCAAATATAATTAATAAGTGAATCGGCTATATGAATTCCATAATAAGGCTAGGACTAAATAATGATAATAATAATAATAATAATAATAATAATAATAAGTACATTAATAATAATGATAACAATGATAATAATAATAATAATAATAATGACATTAACAATAATAATAAATTCAAGCAAGGATTCATGTACAATGTAAAACAAAAAAGTGGAAGCAACGGTTCAACAGGTCAAACTTGCCAAAAGTATTTGACACTGAACACACTATCCCAATGAGCAAGTATATCTACCCGATTGGCAATGTCCCTTAAGTAATCTCGTGTTGTCTATAGCAATGACACCTTGAAAAGTACTGCCAGCTCCAGCACCGTTGAAAACAAGCACGAACGGATCCAAAAGATCCCATGTAACATTCATCTGTAGAAAAAGACGATATTTTCTTGTTTTGTTATTTATGCACAAATTTGCCTATAGTTGCCAACGACAAAGACTGCAAGATAAAAATTATATACGACACATACTATTAATTGTTAATATATATCCAAAGAAAATTGGAAAAGTATTAATAGGGTATTTTCTTTAAAACCTGTATCCAAGTATGATAAATAATCCATTGGTCTAATCATGCTGATTGCCACTTCCCCCCCCCCCCACCAAAAAAAAAAAAAGACAAAAAAAAAAAGTGCAAGAAAGTATTA
>NW_027273728.1:0-13081 GCF_040938485.1 Diadema antillarum | reverse complement strand
GTTGGATTAGGCCCTACCTCTCTTTTTCAATACGCTCTGTAGTACAAGTAATATAGTATCGCTTGTAGGCCGACAATCTCAAGAGTCCCCACAACTAAAAAAACAAAGCAAACCTCATGACCGATTCCTTGATTATATTTGTGGAATTTCAGAATGCTTCATCTCAAATTATTAGTTCTATAAGTATCTGTGATGCAATTAGTACGTTATGTTATCCTCGAAGACTAACTGATTTTTTGTCCTTGTAGTGTTTGCTTCAAAAGGAAAAAAAACAGAATGAATTGATAAATTTCAAATGAAATATTCCAAGACATAAAAACATTCGGCTATATTGAATGATCGAAAGAACTATTGCAGCAACAAACATGACAAAGGAACAATGGATATCAGCTGATGAAGTTCTCATTACAGCTAACGTATCGGCATTCATAACTCTAACAATCACGAGAAAAGGTAAAAAGCTAAGCGGCAATGATTCCTGAGACACACACATACAAATTGCTATTACCTTAAGAATGTATTCCAACACCCTCTATAAATATTGAAGGCAACAGGCTCAAAATGAGAACATCCTAAGTTCAACGGAAATGATATATGACCTGCGTGTGGTACCATTCAGGTAAATGAGGGGAGTTATATTCGTTTGGTGTCAGGCTATACCAGTCGTGTGCGATGGTGGTTAAGGTTAACAAGGCTACCCTATGGAGGCTTACAGGACGTTGCGAGGCCAACAAAACAAGTAACAACAACGGCCGTGACTTTCTTTTATCTGTAGTACCGAATAAAATAACGAAATGTTTAGCCCATTGTACCACACAAGCAAACAGAGCGAGAAACATTTAATGTCATATACACTGTTGTACGAGCCGGACAATTATTTTCTCCTCGGAGCTCCATTTTGGAAGAGTTATTGACTGTCTGGAGATCGAATCTTTATAGCTCAGTGGTATAATCAGGTGACCCCACTGCGACTACTTTGTGAACTATGTACCGCATGTAAGTATATCTAGCTAATTTTTCATTCATTGCAATAATACTATAACATCCTAATAATGATCAGGCTTATACACTTATAGCACTTCTTTAAGAAGAAATGTCTGCATTTCTCTTTTAAGGTTCAGAATTCTTAGTAAAATCTAACTTTGGATGTTATATTTGTTATAATGAATACTTTTTGGTAGTAATGTCAACGTCATGGTTAAATTATTATAAACATAACTCCTAAGTTCATGATACATCCACAATTCGATCTAATTAGAATACCTTCAATGGATGATTAACAGCGATACAAGTACACTGTGTGCAGACTGTGACAGCTGCCGAAACAGTAGTAGTAGTAGGCACCCTAGTAGTGGTGGTGGAGAGGATGGTGTTTGTAGTACAACAAGCGTATAATACTGGTGGGCTTAATAGTGCAGATAAAAGTGGCATAAATTGTTATGATGGTAGCGCAGCAGTTGATGTATAAAATATAGATGTGTTACCTATTAAAGTTGAAGAAGTTGAAGTATAGTATTGGACAGAGCAAGTTACGATGGTAAAAGTGGAAGTAGTATTGGTAGTAGAGGTGGTTGCAATAGCAGTAGAAGGGGCAGTTCTGGTAGTAGATTTGGAGCAGATATATCTCCGATTCATTTATTTTAGGTAATAATATATGCGTGCTCTTATCAAACTTTTAGCACGAAAGCGAAAATCGTAGTGTAACAATGTAGCCCAGAGTTGCAGGTCATTTGGAGTTTCTTTCACGCCAGATCAAATTTTAGGAAATTATGCACAGTGAGATTCCGTGTTGTGCAGTGTACATTTAAGTATTTTAGAGTTTTACGGTCACACAAAATGGTGCTTGCTTATCATAAAGTTGTCTAGCTAATAAAATTTCCATTATGGTTAAAGCACGAGACATCTATCACATATCCCTTTAGACCGGGTACGGAAGACTTGAACTCAAGTCGAGCATACATCCATCAAACGCAGTCACGCAATGGACTCTCATGTCAACGAAACTTATCAGTGTGTCGGTGAATATCGCAAGGCCCAGCTGTGTAGAAGCCATAGCAATCGTTTCCCCGGAAACGCTACCAGCTCCTTCCTTCCGGCTTCTCTGATCTCAAAAAATGTGTTATTTTATACTACACACATAAACAGACATACACATGCACCCTCACACAACTAACGATTTAACTAATGTATGTTTACTCACGGACATAAGAAAAGAGTGTTGACATCGTGTTGGCAAACGGAAGTAATAGGCATTGTATTCAACACCCATCTTTTAATTGTTTCTTTCACGAAATTCTCTGGTTGTGCACATAATGTGCTAGGAAAAAAGGAATGAAATAAAGGAGTAATTTACATTTTGTAATCATAGTGTATATTAAACATATGTATAATAAACACATATTTTAGATAAACCCTTCAAAAAAAGTTTGGAAATCTGAGTTTGATCAATCATTTCTCATTTTTCCTTAGAAATAATTTATTTGTACTTAGTATCATACAAGGATTGTTTAATTCTCTTTAAAATGATACCATACTTTTTATGATTATCGTATACAAGGAGGTGCAGTGCTTACAAATATGAGGTAAAGTCAGAATGTAAAAGCTGCAAAATGGCCGAATTTTTGACGTCTCTACTGGAGTTTCCTCGTTACGAGTGAGTTCCCAATTGTTTCTTTGGTGTTCATTTACTGTAACATCAGCATTTTTATGGATTGAATCATGTATGCGTTCAACCAAAATGATAAACAAACACACACACACATATAAACACAAACGATCATGACTCATACCATTTATCTCACAGAACCTCGCAACATTTACCACAAAGACATAAAGAAGTGAAATGGCATTGCCTTGATTTTATTGGAATTTCATCTTTATATTATCTTCATTTTGTCGTTATTTTGTCTTTACTTTATGTTTACTTTGTCTTTATATTGCCAATGAGCGTGATCGGGGCTTGCAAATACTTGCACCACCACCTGGCATCGCGTCCTCATTCTGTTGATTAGCTTCGTGATTCACTGCTGAGGAATTACGTTCCACTCGTCAACCAGTATCTGACGGCGTCCTGCCAATTCAATTCAGTTCAATTCATGCTTTATTTCATTTTTCGAAAAGAACATAAACATTTCACTTTCTTTGGTAACAGAGAATAAGGTTGCATATTCAAAACAAAGTAAATTGAGAAAAATATAATCGAGGAACCTTGGAATAAGAAATACGTTGTAATGAAAATTGGCTGAAGTGATAAAGACGATATAATACGTAAGACATCGAAAAATGGAGGGACCCACTAAAAAGACAATGCTTGTAGAATGTGGGCCCCTCAAGTACAGAATGCCAATAGAAATTGAACTGATACAAAAAGGGGAAGAAAGGATGGGAATAAAGTAAAAAAGAAAAAAGTCTGGAAGCCCACTAGGAAGATAGAGTATCAAACAGACATACATACTCAGGCGAGTAAACATAAAACGAAACTGGGACGACGAAACTAATAAAGGGGGACTCATAGACAAGACAGAACGAGACAAGACTAATATAACAGGAAGACAATACAACGGACAGAAAGACAAAACAGATCCAGTGATCCTCGACAGAATTCATTGAAAAAAATGATGGGATGCGTGAAAAGGATACGATTATATAGAAAAGTATAGAGAAATAGAATGAATCAAACCTACTCTGTAGGTGTCTCAGGACAAGAGAGACGAGAAAATACGTGACAGTATATCACTTGTAAGCCAAGTTCTTCGAAAAGGAATTGAAATAAGCCAACAGGCTAATTCAATTCTGTGGGATCATAAACTGGCAATAAAGAAAACTTTAATCTTCTTTTAAATGAATATATAGAGGGGGCATTTTTTTTTATATCATTATTCAGGGAATTCCAGTAAGTTGGGCCAGTGTAAATAAGTGTGTTCTTAGCAAACATCGTTCGTAAAAGAGGTAAATGAAATTCATTGGAGCGTCGAGTGGGATACTCATGGAATGATTGATTTCTTTGAAACATAGAAGCAAAAATGGACGGGAGTGAGTCGTTGCAGTACATGTACATAAATTGCCCCCAAATTATATAAAAACAGATCTTTAATTTTAATGGCTTATTGGAGGAAAATAACAAATTTGAGTGGGAGGGTATGGAAGGATAACAGATGACACGGAGAGCTTTCTTTTGTAGAAGGAACACTCTATCCAGTAGATTCTGATGAGTGTTACCCCATACTAAAACACCATGATTGAAGATAAGGCAATATCAATGAAGAATATAACATAAGTAAAATAAACAGAATTGGAATTGCGCTGGCCTAAGTATTCAGTAAAATGATGCTCTGACGGAGGAATATTTTGGGCGTAATTTTCACCTTTTCATCTTTGAAAAGTAAGAATTGAAAGCATTTGCAATGTGAACAGGGTCACTGATGATTTCATCATTCAACTTAATGTTGTCGAAACCAGATTTTTTACTCGAAACATTCATAGCTTGCTTTGTATTCCAAGTATTTTTCATATCAAACTTGTATCTTTGCAATTGCTTAAAATAATATATTTTCTTTTCAATAATGTCGTTGCATTTGTGACCCTCTTCCCCACAGCTCGGCCAAGTTGATCCCAAAGATGTTCTATGGGGTTAAGGTCGGGGCTGCATGAGGGCCAGTCCATTCTGATGATGCCCTCTCTCTCTTTCGAGAAATTTGCGTACACGTCTCGATCTATCATGTGGACTTGCCTTGTCGTCTTTTTGAAGCATCTCAGCTTCAATTTGTCCTTTGGGCTTTTTGAACATTGCTTACACGTGGCACGATGTACAACCATAAAAATTGATGAGCCATCAAAATTGCCTGGCATGGAACCACTGAAAACTTGAATGTGAAGTTAAGATGTCTATCGAAATTTGATTTCATAGCTGACCAGTTGAGAACAAAAGACATAACACAAAAGAACATGTTCTCCATTTACTCTTCACGACCGTTCTCATTCATATGGACGGTTCTTGTTCATTTTGCAACTTTTCAATACATACCTTATCAGACACTTTTGAGTACAGCACTTTACTTGATAGCATAATCATAATGAGTAAGATACCATTTTAAAGAAAATTTAATAATCTTTCCATTGATATCAAGCGTATACCGTACTTGCAAAATGGAGAAATTTACAACTGAAGTCAGATTTCCAAACTTTTTTGGAAGGGTTTGTATACACTATATGTGTGTATTATGTAATGTATGTACAGTATATGTGTGCACTATCTGTTTTACCCTTTAACAAACTACGAAATAATCGCCAGATAAGAGGGTTTTCTTGTTAATTTTGGTGAAATTTTGAAAAGCAAAATTCTCAACAGGCAAACATGGCAAATGAACTAAAATGACGATGGGAATGTTGTTCATCTGTGATGCTTTAGTGGGTGGCTACGCCAAGTTTTTTCTTTCGTTCTTTCGTTCTTTCTTTTTTCTCTTCTTCATTAACTCTGTTTTGTATTTTCTTTTTATTGAATTTATTTTACAGCTGTAATAGCATTTTAATATCTATCACACAATTGGAGTATGTTTGCAATGCAACTTTAAGCATTTTGATATTTCAGAACATAGACGAATATCATAATAACTGTATAGTTTTATACTCTCGGTTCAGAACATAGATTATGCCCTCTAGAGCTAAAGTGATTTTGATAACGGCGACTATCAGAGACGAGAGTGACACGCTCCCGTTTTGACATATTGTTCATTGTTGTCTTTCCGAGAAATATAACAACGAAATACTTTCTCTTATCACTTTCATATACCACAGATTTGGTCGCCGACGAGTGTGGAATGTCATATCAAGCCCAGCGATTTGGATTTGTGCGATCTGCTGCTTTGGTCTCTTTATATTTTTCAGCAGTAGTCATGGAAACGACTTTGAAAATACACGAAGAAGTCAAGGTGTTTGATATGACGCACTATTATTGCTTTACCTACACACCTTTGTATCATAATCGTTATGATTACACTTCTGTATATTATGTGATACACCCGCATAACACAAAATATAGAAGAAAGGGAGTGAGTGTGTGTGTGTGTGTGTGTTTTGTATGTGTTCATGCAAACGCTCTGTCACCATTAGTGTCAGAATAGCTGTTGAAATTGGAACTATGTGGAGATGAAAATACAGTATGTGACCCTGCATCACAAAACCAACAAAACGTCAACAGACATGGCTTTTTTATTAAGGGCAGATTCAGAAAGAACAGACTCTAAGCTTTAAAATGATGCATAACTCAATTCAAATTAACTTTCCTAACTTATCTAAATACTGGAAAGAAAGCACCCACTCTGGAAAAGTGTGAACCTAAGAAAAGAGGCTCTAAAATAATAGCCTATTCAAACGCTTTATCTTTACCGAGACGTGCAAGCTGTGCGATAAACCAGGATATAAACCATGGTCGCAGCAACAATAAAGGAATTCAGCATGCTCTATCAAAACATTCTCTCTATGATTAGTTCCAACTTTCAAAGCAGAAGCATTATCTTTTCAAAAGTTATCGAGGTTGAAAGTGAAGAGTGTGCAAAGGATTTTCCGGAAATGAAAAGGGGGCCCCCTTAAAACATACCTGGTTGCACCACTCTACAAAGAAAGGGCTGTAGAAAAACTGCTTGAAACACACTTTTCCTTTCATTTTGTGATCCCAAACGTAAGCATTATGTAGAAGAAGAATAATGTAGAAGAAAGATATGTCTTTCAGAAAATATGAAAAACTTGAGATTGACTTGGTTGACCCGTTTCACTCTTTTTAAGTCCTCACGTAAAATCAAGGGGTGCGAGTTTTTGTTGGTTTTGTGATGCAAGGTCACATATAGATACTGAATACTTCGGTGATCCCTCGCATTTATCCCCAAGTTGAATTATCCTTCGGGTTTATGCCAGGTTCAAGTGTTGTGCGTGTGTGTCACACACAAACACACTGCTATAGCTTCTGACCACCCGAGCATTGAGAATTAAGGGTTTCTGGGACGAACACTGGACTAGGGCTTTCTATAGCTCAGTCGGTAGAGCACCGGTCTAGCAATCCGGAGGTCTCGGGTTCGAATCCCGATGGAATCCCATTTTCTTTGCTCACTTTTCCACTAATAATTTATATTCTTTCTGGTCAGTTTATCCTGTCTTTATTTGTTACAAACTCAAAAAGCTGCATCACTTCGGTGATCCCTCGCATTTATCCCCAAGTTGAATTATCCTTCGGGTTTATGCCAGGTTCAAGTGTTGTGCGTGTGTGTCACACACAAACACACTGCTATAGCTTCTGACCACCCGAGCATTGAGAATTAAGGGTTTCTGGGACGAACACTGCACTAGGGCTTTCTATAGCTCAGTCGGTAGAGCACCGGTCTAGCAATCCGGAGGTCTCGGGTTCGAATCCCGATGGAATCCCATTTTCTTTGCTCACTTTTCCACTAATAATTAATATTCTTTCTGGTCAGTTTATTCTGTCTTTATTTGAATACTTTCGTAGATATTGGCAAGTAAACTTACAACTGTTACAATCTATTTCACATATCTCGCTAATTGTGAATGATCAGATATTTAATTTACAGAATATGTTTTTGACTGAAAACACAAAATTTCATGAATTGTTTTGTCCTCCTTTTATCCATATCAGTCTCACAAGCATAAGTATTCTTTTTGAAAACTTTTTATAGAATAATCTCATTTCCCCCACTTTGCCCAGTACATTTCTTGAAAAAATATATATCTTTAATATTATATAATATATATAATATCATATATATTATATAGATATATACGTACATACATATATATATAGATGTATGCATACATACATATATAGATAGATATATACATACACACATATATATATATATATATATATATATATAGAATAATCACCATCATTATCATCATTATCATTATTATGCTATGAGTTCAAGTGATCAATCCTAGTTAGCACTTGTGCTATCTTTGATCCTTTTTGAGAACTACATCTTGTAATGTGTATTGCACTTTTCTTATTTTCTTCTCTTTCTCTCTTTTTCCTTTCTCTTCTTTTTCTTATGTTTTCCTTAGTCTATATTTGTTCTATACATGTAATATGTTCTTGCCAATGAAAATCAGTTTACTTTTTTTTTTGTTTACGCATATGTGTTTGTCTAGCTTGACTTACGTGCAAGTGTATTTTGAACTTCTGTAGATGTGATGATGGTGATAATGGGGATGATGGTGGATGGTCTGTTGATGGTGGTGATAATGATGATGAAGAGGATTGTATTTATGGCAGTGATGATAATGATGATGTTGATAATGATGATGAGGATGATAGTGATGAGTATGATTGTAGTGGTGATAGTGATGATTATGATGATGGTGATGATGATGATGATGATAGTGATGATGGTAATGATGATGATGGTGATGATGGTGATAGTGATGGTGATGATAGTGATAGTGATGATGATGGTGATGATGATGATGGTGGTGATGGGGTGATGATGGTGATGGTGATGATGATGATGTTGATGGTGATGGTGATGATGATGGTGATAGTGATGATGATGGTGATGGGGGTGATGATGATGGTGGTGATGGTGATGATGATGATGGTGGTGATGGTGATGATGATGATGATGATGATGATGATGATAATGATGATGGTGAGAATAACAGTTATGACATCACCATCATTGCCATCATCATCAACCTCATTTCATCATGCCTCTACCCCCAAGGGTGTTGGAGGCATTTTCTTTATTCTGTTACTTTTGTGTAAATGCTGCCATTATTATTCAGTGGTTAGCTGATAAGGCTCTCTGAATGAGACCATATAATAGACTCTCAATCATAAGGTACCTGGTTTGAGTCCTCTGGTAGCAATGGCTGTGCCCCAAGGCAAGACGCTTAATGCTCATTATCTGGTCCTTCAGAGTCCCATGGTGTCCCTTTGCTATTAAGCATTCAAGGCCCACTTTGTGGGCACATTAAATTAAGTCCAAATGCAACACATTTTCCTTTTCCCATTTTCATTCATATGTGTCCAGCTGATGTGGCCTTATAACTTACTCTAGGGTCAAAAAACAGATCTTCACAAATGGTAGAACTGATCAAACTGCAATGTTATTGTTAGCTGATTTAACAATTACTGGTATGGTTTGCAGAATGTATCTGATACCCATTTTGACCTCCCGGTACAACTTAGTGATGTGCCCTATAATACTTCCAATAAAGCTCTCACTCCCTCCTTATTCAATCCCTCCCCCTTCATCTCAAAGTGAAAGGCAAACATAGAGAATAAAAGAAGTATATGAAAAACAAATCAGTAACAAAAATAGTTTGAAAGAACACATCAATGCGAATTTGAATGGAATTTTGTTCCCCCCCCCCTCCCCTCCTTCAATATGTCAGGAGCTGAAGTGGGTATCAGTACCACCCGAATCCATGCCCGTGGACCAGTAGGGGTGGAGGGACTCCTCACCACGAAATGGATCCTGGAGGGGTCGGGGGACACTGTGCAGGAGTACACGGAGGGAGGACCAAAGAGTTTCCTCCACCAAGAGCTGGAGCCAGAGAGCCAAGAAGAGCCAGAGAAGGTGACCGCTTAAAGGGATGGTACAACAAAGACAAATTGGCCGAATTCACTAATGCGGTACAAATTTAGACCATGGTTTATGCAAATTTCTTCAGTGTAGATACGATTGACATATTGCGTGTGCCAACAGATGTCGAGTAACAAACGCACATTGATATGGGCATGTCAAAGGTACGCCTATTTCAGGCTTATTTTAGATCTCGGTCTAAATTTGTAACATGGTCTAGGTTTAAACCAGGTTTAAACCACCTGTGTGAATTTGGGCCAAAGAGTTTATGAAATAAGTAGCCAGTTGTTATATTGCATTTGAATTCTGTTCACTTCTAACTTTTTTCTTTTTCTTACTTGTCTTCACAATATATCACGACATTACTTTAAGGTTCTGACCTTGCTGTAATAATTGAAGGTCGTCTTTTTTGTGATCTCTTTCTGAGTGGGCTTGAAGCAGGAGTTTTATCTGATGTCACTAAAGTGACTGTATTTAAGATCGCCCCTTGTAGGTTTAAGAAATATTCGATTGTGAATTGAAACTGTTTGTCAAGACTTTAAGCTTCTTTGGATGGTTTCAAGAGTGGAGAAATGTGGCCATAAATCCTTATTCCATATTTCCACTCAAATGCAGAAAATGGGAATTGTGATGAGGCTTTTATGAATTCATTTTGTTCATTTGAGCTGCTCTGTACCACTCTTCATAAGATTAGTGGTTTGTAAACAGGCTTTGATGACAGAGTTTACCCACTTTTTAGTTTTAGAAGACAGTTTGGATAAATGAATCATGATATGGCAAATCTTGCCATGGCATTCAACTGATGGGGTAGACTTCAGGCCAGTTGATAGATTTAGAACACTGAGTTGGTGAGAGAAAAAAAGTCAGTATTGAAATAATATTGAACACAATTTTACAGCTGTATATCACAGTAAACTACATGTATGGAGGTATTTCATCTCTGAAACTGTAAAGAACATCTCTATTGATGGCATTCCTTGAAGCATGTAGTTCTATTTTTAAGATGTTTGCTGTGCAGCAATTTGTAAATTGAGTTTGCACATATCAGAAATGGCATATGTTAATAATGCCTCCACCCTTAAAGGTGTTTGGGGCACTTCACATTTTTATTGTATTTTTTTTTTCCTGTCATCAGAAGAACTGATCAGAATACATTGTACAGTTTGCATCAAAATATTGGCAAAGGTCTAATGTTTTAGATTCTTAAAGACAACTTGCATTAAATGCAAAAGGTGATTGGAAAATTGGTGATGTATAAAGCTGCTTAACAAAAATCACAACTTCTCCATTGCTGGTTTGTGGTGTGTGTTTTTTTCCTCCAATCACAAACCATGTTGTAGTAATGTAGGCTTTCCAATACCTTGAAATATGATGTTCACAGTTCATGCTTTTATTTTATCGTACTTGCACAGTTGTAGTATGTCTTGCTACTTTTCTTGTTATCCTCATGTATTGAGCATTGCTGATAAGGTTTTTGGTATTCCAAACTCAATCTTTCAGAGAGCTGTTTCTATTAACTTGTGCCATTACCTTTTCATGGGAAGGTGGGCAGAATTTTTGAAATAACTAGCATGACTCCATTCCTTTTAAAGAATGCACTTTGTCTATCTAGAAACATATGCTTCATTGTAATATACTACATTCATTATATTGACTTACTGTAGCACACAGGGTGTTTGTGTATCCAATTTTCAAAGTTTTTCTTCCTTGCAGTGTAATGTATGTATCAAAAATATTCCATACAGCATATGAGCCAAGTAAAGCGCAACTTGTTCCTCTGTATCTTTCGTTTTCTTTTTCAGTTTTGGGGACTCTCTAAAATTTTTTATGCCACTTCTGTATTATGCTACAGTGATTCAATTTGCATACCTTGATACTCAAGTGGAAGATTTTGTGGATACAGTATAAGTATTTCATTCTACTATTAACAGCTATGTATTTTAGTAACTTCACCGTTCTTTTTTTTTGTTGAAGCAATGCATTTGTGTCATCAAACTATAGAAACATACTTGTCATACTCAATGATTAGTAACAGTGGAATGGGATTTTCCCTCATGCCACAGAATATCTGCTCCCATTAATCTCATGCATTATGTGGATGATATATTTTATATGTTCTATCATCGTCTTAGGCTGTTTAATAGAGAGCTGCTGCTTCATACTCAAAGAAGACATGGAGGCCATCGAAATGAAAATGTGCAATAATGTTTGCCGAAACCGACCATCTTGAAAATCTTTGCGCCTGCACGATATCCATATGTTACCTATTTTCCCTTTGAAAATGCATGTAATCTACCTATGCTTTTCATAGATTTGTCCATGTATTCCCTGATGTTTTGAAGATTTTAACAAGTATGGTTATGGGCATGGAAAATTGTATTATCTAGCAGTAACTAGAACTGATAAGAAGCAGTGTTTGCAACACAAATTTCATTTGTGTAGAAACTCCGAGTGTCAAAGACAAGTGGAGATAGATGCTCTCAGCAGCTGAGGGGAATGAGGGAGGAAGAATCGAAAATATTCATGTAAAATCTCTTTATTCAATTCATATACAAAGCATAATGTTGAGATAATCATATTTTTGCTATTTTTGAAAATTTGATTCTTCAGTAAATGAGCGATAATGTGGGTTTTTTTTTTTCAAGGAATGCACTAATTGCCTTCATGTTTGCAAATTCTTCTGCACCGAGCAAAGGATTCCTGTTCTGCACAAACCATTGAAATAGCTCAAGCTCGTTTCTCAGCTAGGAGTGCTAGCTCTGTTTTGTTACTGTATGTGGATGTGCAGGGAGCCATGCTGTCTTCTAGTACTCCGATAAAGTATTACCGATACATCATTGTGAAACTTACGTCGTCTGTGGGTTAAGCACAAAATGTTGCTCAGTTTCTGCTGCAGGGTGTAATATGGTGCAGCTGGGTGATGCTTAACCCTTTGAACCACAAGCTTCATCATTTCAAAACCAAAGAATGCAGAGGATAATTGCCAAGTTGGCAGACTATTCTGATATATGTAAACAACTATGATGTAACCGTAGGGTACTTAATGAAAGTTCACCACTATGTGTATCCATTCCGTATTCAATTTTGAAGCTGCAAACAAGTTGTGCATGTGGCAAGCATGATGGAAGTGAAGGTAAAACAGCTGGCAGGAAATATTTAGTGATAGAGGCTACTTATTTCTTGCCTTGGTTTTATGTCTCCGCCGAAGGGTGCCGGAGGCATTATTTTTTTCTTTTTTTCCCCTAGTATCTACAGAGGTGATATAATTTATGGAAGCCAAATGCATTATGATTTGATGTAGATTTCATTTTAAACAGCAGTTACACCATCCATGTGCCGACTGACAATCTCATTGTCATCTCTATGGTCCTACTCTTCATTCACTTGTTGACTCCTTCATTGATATGGTGGTGACATGTTGTTGTGTTTTAAAGAAAGAAGAAAGAGAGAAAAAATGGGGTCCTATACAACAAATAATGTGTTGACATGGT